>NW_021166845.1:96514-129350 GCF_900634415.1 Cottoperca gobio | reverse complement strand
CCCAGCCAGACGCAGACTGGTACATTGTGCCGCTCTGGTAACGCTCCCAGCCACGACAGACTGGTACATTGTGCCGCTCTGGTAACGCTCCCAGCCAGACGCAGACTGGTACATTGTGCCGCTCTGGTAACGCTCCCAGCCAGACACAGACTGGTACATTGTGCCGCTCTGGTAACGCTCCCAGCCAGACGCAGACTGGTACATTGTGCCGCTCTGGTGACGCTCCCAGCCAGACGCAGACTGGTACATTGTGCCGCTCTGGTGATGCTCCCAGCCAGACGCAGACTGGTACATTGTGCCGCTCTGGTAACGCTCCCAGCCAGACGCAGACTGGTACATTGTGCCGCTCTGGTAACGCTCCCAGCCAGACGCAGACTGGTACATTGTGCCGCTCTGGTAACGCTCCCAGCCAGACGCAGACTGGTACATTGTGCCGCTCTGGTAACGCTCCCAGCCAGACGCAGACTGGTACATTGTGCCGCTCTGGTAACGCTCCCAGCCAGACACAGACTGGTATATTGTGCCGCTCTGGTAACGCTCCCAGCCAGACGCAGACTGGTACATTGTGCCGCTCTGGTAACGCTCCCAGCCAGACGCAGACTGGTACATTGTGCCGCTCTGGTGACGCTCCCAGCCAGACGCAGACTCTGAAGAAGATCCAGCTTCAGTGAGAAGATACAGGTGGAAGCTGCTGCATGTCCCTTCAAGGCATTCATCATAAAGCAGGATGCTTTCTTCTTCTGGCCTGGGGGAGACGACATCAACCATGAACTGAGCTAGTGATTTATATGATGAACAAACAAGTTTTAGATTATAAATATATATTTATTAGAGCTGCAACGATTAGTCAATTTGTGTGTGTGTGTGTGGTGTGTGTGTGGTGTGTGTGTGTGTGTACACACTGACTCCAGGCTTTGTCTCATGTTCAGTGTGCAGACACGCAGACAATCCCTGAGTAGGGTTGTAGTGACGTTGAATCTTTATCGCCTGCTGCTTCTCATTACAGACCTGGAACAAGGTCCTGGGGCTCGAACCCGCGACGTCACGTTTATATGAAACGCGCTGGAACCACTCGGCTGCCGAGGCGCTCCGACGTTGAGCTTCTTTACACTCGTGCGTCTGCACATGTCGTGCACATATTTCTGATATGTTCAGTATGACACTTACACTACTTGCAGTACATCTCAGGCGTCCAACACATGGACTTGACGTTGCGGCCTCTCTGCCCTGCAGGGATTAGACTGTTCCATCGTGTGCACGGTGACATCAAGTCCTCTGCTCTCTGCGTGCTTCTGCAGAAGGAGGGGTTCCAGTGATGAAGACAACACTGAGTGATCGAGTGGAAAAGAGTTTTTAAATGGAGGAAATGTAGTGTTGTACATTTTGCATTTGTTATTATTTGAATGTATTTTAGCAGAGATGTTTCATTCTTTAAAGTCTGACCTGCTGACTGACGGCAAACCCTTTTATAACGCTCCTTCAAAACGGCACCAAGTTATAAACCTTGTTGTTCCTTCAACACTTTATTCGCTTTTGTGTGTACATTTGAGTTACACACACACACACACACACACATAGTCATACAGTGCGTTTGTGTGTATACACACACACACACACACACACACACTGGGAGTCCAGCTGTGTTGGATCAGGTGTGTCCATGTAACTGAGCCTTCATACAGTACAACCAGCGTTGTGCTGACCTTTCATAGGGGGCGCTGGATCTTCATGTGAGGGTCACACTCCTGCAGTGCACTGAAGACTGTATCTTCAGATTGACTCACTTTTGCATCCCACTCTTCCTCCTCTCCACAGCAGACCCTCCTCCCTTATACATTCATCTGCCACTCCTGCACAGATCCCCACCCCCACGAGCTGAGCAATGAATCCCTCCCCATTACCCTGCATCAGATATCTTGAGGATATTTATGTGCTCGATGCTTCTGCATACATAATGTGTCATGAAATGAAGCGTCTACAGCGCGCTGCTGTGTGTCTGGCCTCAGGTTCATCAGCCTCACCTGGATCCTTCAAAACAACCTGCAGCGATGACTCATTACAGAGTAGTGAGTGGGAGAGTATCGTTAGTGTGTGTTGGACCTCCAGAGACTCTGCTGGGAAGACGTTCTCCCCACCTGAGGAGAGTCGGAGCAGCACAGGGCAACGTGTACTTTGGTTGACCAATGAACATGAGAGGAAATGTCGACGTGTGGAATTATTAAACCCAAATATTCTGACCTCGCTCATGTCTCCATGCACAATGTGCTGAGCTGCTCACGTGTCTTTAGTGTTACTATAGTTACTGTAGGTCGTTGTATTTGAAGCAGTTATTAAAAGAAGGTTCATGATGTGTGTTATAATGAAGAAGTCTTTGTTCCCTGGTACAGATAAGAAACCTCTGGGTCATTGTAAACATCTGTATCAGTGCACATCTGGTGATGAGTTCATGTGCACAGAGAAAGGGATGGATACGTCTGTCTGACCATAGTGGACCCCATTCCAGCTCTGACTGCAGCTTTAAAGTGTCTTCGTCCTGCTTCTCGTCAGTCTCATCAAGTGCTTCCAAGCTGCATATCTTTGACATCTTATCTGACTCCATGTGGCAACGCTCTGAATAATGGATCACCATGTTTCCTGCCTGACAGTGAAGAAGCCCGTTCCTCTAAAGAAGCTTGTGAGCAGCGTCCGTGCCTCCTGGGGAGAAGCTGGCAGTGTGTCAGATCTTGGGTGTAATACTTGCTGTGTGGCCGTGTCCCCAGGTAAACAGGTAGAGCTGTAACAGTACGTGAAGCCATCAGCTGGTGTGTGTTTGTGAACACTACAGCGCTGTGAGGCGCTGCTGCAGGCTTTACTTACATTCTCATGTTTTCACAGTTTAGTGTGGAGTCCTTTGTCGGGGGGGCTTAGTGAAAGGCTTGTTGCTGTTGGTAAGCTCAGTGTTGGGGGTCACCAGCTGCTAACGCTGTGGACAACATTCAGGTCCTGTGGGCTGAGAAGGTCTCTGGCTCACTCTGAGGATACACGTGAGCAGATAGCAGGGACTTTGTTTGTATGCAACCTATTCCAGGAAGCTTCAGGTCTGAGGTCTGAAGCTTCGTGAGATTAAAGAGTGTTTCAAGTTTAGCAGGGTCGACATCTGCATGAGCTTTAACCTTTAACATCAAACTGATGAAGAAGCATCCAGTCGTGAGTTCAAGCCTCAGGTGTGTTTACAGAGCAGCGTATAAAGCTAACACACTTTAACAGTTAAACACTTTAAGACCACTGCTGGACTTCATTCATCTCCAGCTGTTCACTTAGTGGGACGCTGGAGCGGGCGGCTCGCAGAGCGGCGGGCGGCTCACAGAGCGGCTCTGGAGGATCCAGACATCCTCTGGTGTTCCAGCCGAGGGTGAAATGTTCTGTGTGAACCTCCCGGTGCTGAGCATCATGTGGGCCCGCTGCCAACACTCTGATATTATACGGCTTAGCTGGTTATTTATTACGCTACCAGAGGAAGTGATGACTTCCAGAAGTCTGTGGTCCTACTGGAGTTAATGACTTGGGATGAATTAGTGCAGAGAAGATGCTGCAGGTTCTGATTACACTCTGTGTGCTTTCCATTTCCAAACTGCAGCGCTGTTCAAGCAACGGTGAAGCTAAGTGGCTCCATTCAATCAATGAACATTTAATGAGGGAACTCCCTCTGGAGCGGTTCCATCAGTCCAGAGTTCTGCTGATGCTTCTCTAATATTTAGAGAAGGTCATAGCATCTGTTGATGCCTCATTGATTGTTTTAAAATCAGAGGAACATTTATTTAAACACTTTGACAGGATGAGCAGCTACTTTAATGATTGTTCACATCCAACAACTGGAGCTGCTGCATGAGCTCGGGCTGGGCATCGATACTCGCTAACGCTACAGTAATGCAGGATTAATGAATTCTTTTAATCATTTGTGTATAAATGATTTGACTGGGGAGGAGGGGGGCAACTGAATGCTTCCATTCACATGAGTCGTGTTAAAACAAACACAGCAGCGACATCATGACGCACGGCATTGTGGGATAACAAACTCACGTTCACACTCACGAGCTTTATCGAGGATCATGATAAACCCTCACCATAAATTGAGCCCTTAATCCCTCATTTCTGAATAATGAAATGCAACCCATTATTACAGGACGCTTTATTCTTCCTTCTGTGTTTCAGCTGCGTTACGTTGATGTATAATGTAAAGATCCTGGAGTGCAGAGCTCAGCAGAGCTCAGGATCTTCTGATGCATCCGAGCACTCACTCACACTGGAGGTTCCCTCAGACTGAGCTTGTGTCCATTAGGAGATGTGTGTGCACTCGTATGTCCCAGAGACGCTGAGCTGATGTGTGATCTGATGTCTCACAGCTCCCATCCACACGCACTGTCCCGCTCACTTAATGCTCCAGGGCATCACGTCCGGAACAATGTGCACAGAGCATGTTGACGACAGACTGTGTAATCATGAGGTCATCACAGAGGGAGAAGAGATGCATCATGGAGTAACGCTTAATAAAGTCTTCACACAGGTTAGCCACTAAAATACAATCAACTGTATATTTATTATTAAATATATTATTCTTATTATTCTAAGGTATAAAGCAGGACACATTGTGCTGATGGACACAGCTGCACACAGGTCCAAGTGGTGTGTTGATGTCACACAAAATACCACATTTACACTTATTATGTGGACAAATTATTTTAATTGTCACGTTTGTGAGAAATAAAAAGGCAGCTAGCTTTAGTCGTTTTATTTATGTAAAGGCACATTTTTTATTTCTTGTACAACTTAAACTTGTTGTACTTGAAGTCACTGAGAATTGAGAAATACTTACATTTACATCCCTACAATCACTAAGAGTCTTCTTTTGTTAGAAGTTCCAAACTGCTTTGCTCTGCTACTATTCAACTGCTGCCTGAGCAATGCACTCTGGGTAGTCCTTAGCTCAATGACACCCTGTGGGTGCAGTTTGTGAGTGTTGGCTGCATTCATGAGTAACGTTGGCCCGTGCTGCTGGCGTCCTCAGTCATCCCAGACATGACAGCTGTGGTGCAGAAGCCTGTTCACCTCTGCAGGAGCAGCTCACAGGAGCAGCCATGTCTACAGGAGCAGCCATGTCTACAGGAGCAGCTCACAGGAGCAGCTCGCAGGAGCAGCCATGTCTACAGGAGCAGCCACATCTACAGGAGCAGCTCATAGGAGCAGCCATGTCTACAGGAGCAGCCACATCTACAGGAGCAGCTCACAGGAGCAGCCATGTCTACAGGAGCAGCTCGCAGGAGCAGCCATGTCTACAGGAGCAGCCACATCTACAGGAGCAGCCACATCTACAGGAGCAGCTCACAGGAGCAGCCATGTCTACAGGAGCAGCCACATCTACAGGAGCAGCTCACAGGAGCAGCCATGTCTACAGGAGCAGCCACATCTACAGGAGCAGCTCACAGGAGCAGCCATGTATACAGGAGCAGCTCGCAGGAGCAGCCATGTCTACAGGAGCAGCTCACAGGAGCAGCCATGTCTACAGGAGCAGCTCACAGGAGCAGCCATGTCTACAGGAGCAGCTCACAGGAGCAGCCATGTCTGCAGGAGCAGCTCGCAGGAGCAGCTCGCAGGAGCAGCTCACAGGAGCAGCCACATCTACAGGAGCAGCCATGTCTGCAGGAGCAGCTCACAGGAGCAGCCATGTCTACAGGAGCAGCCATGTCTACAGGAGCAGCTCACAGGAGCAGCCATGTCTACAGGAGCAGCTCACAGGAGCAGCCACATCTACAGGAGCAGCCATGTCTGCAGGAGCAGCTCACAGGAGCAGCCATGTCTACAGGAGCAGCTCACAGGAGCAGCCAAATCTACAGGAGCAGCCATGTCTGCAGGAGCAGCTCACAGGAGCAGCCATGTCTACAGGAGCAGCCATGTCTACAGGAGCAGCTCACAGGAGCAGCCATGTCTACAGGAGCAGCTCACAGGAGCAGCTCGCAGGAGCAGCCATGTCTACAGGAGCAGCTCGCAGGAGCAGCCATGTCTGCAGGAGCAGCTCACAGGAGCAGCCATGTCTACAGGAGCAGCTCACAGGAGCAGCCATGTCTGCAGGAGCAGCTCGCAGGAGCAGCTCGCAGGAGCAGCTCACAGGAGCAGCCACATCTACAGGAGCAGCCATGTCTGCAGGAGCAGCTCACAGGAGCAGCTCACAGGAGCAGCCATGTCTACAGGAGCAGCTCACAGGAGCAGCCACATCTACAGGAGCAGCCATGTCTGCAGGAGCAGCTCACAGGAGCAGCCATGTCTACAGGAGCAGCCATGTCTACAGGAGCAGCTCACAGGAGCAGCCATGTCTACAGGAGCAGCCATGTCTGCAGGAGCAGCTCACAGGAGCAGCCATGTCTACAGGAGCAGCCATGTCTACAGGAGCAGCTCACAGGAGCAGCCATGTCTACAGGAGCAGCTCACAGGAGCAGCTCGCAGGAGCAGCCATGTCTACAGGAGCAGCTCGCAGGAGCAGCCATGTCTGCAGGAGCAGCCATGTCTACAGGAGCAGCTCACAGGAGCAGCCATGTCTACAGGAGCAGCTCACAGGAGCAGCTCGCAGGAGCAGCCATGTCTACAGGAGCAGCTCGCAGGAGCAGCCATGTCTACAGGAGCAGCTCACAGGAGCAGCCATGTCTACAGGAGCAGCTCACAGGAGCAGCCATGTCTGCAGGAGCAGCTCGCAGGAGCAGCTCACAGGAGCAGCTCACAGGAGCAGCTCGCAGGAGCAGCTCACAGGAGCAGCCACATCTACAGGAGCAGCCATGTCTGCAGGAGCAGCTCACAGGAGCAGCTCACAGGAGCAGCCATGTCTACAGGAGCAGCTCACAGGAGCAGCCATGTCTGCAGGAGCAGCTCACAGGAGCAGCCATGTCTGCAGGAGCAGCTCACAGGAGCAGCCATGTCTGCAGGAGCAGCTCACAGGAGCAGCCATGTCTACAGGAGCAGCCACATCTACAGGAGCAGCCATGTCTGCAGGAGCAGTTCACAGAAGCAGCCATGTCTACAGGAGCAGTTCACAGAAGCAGCCATGTCTACAGGAGCAGCTCGCAGGAGCAGCCATGTCTACAGGAGCAGCTCACAGGAGCAGCCATGTCTACAGGAGCAGCTCACAGGAGCAGCTCGCAGGAGCAGCCATGTCTGCAGGAGCACGCTTGGCTTTCACTGGGATTACTGCAGACACAGAACTGAACCCTATGGTACTATGAGACCAGCGTAGCTCTGCAGCAGACCTCTGATCCCATGTCTGGTGGTCTCCAGTCATGATTCACTAGTGAGGGGGGGGGGGGGGGGGCCTGCAGTCACACATCTAATGAATATTTATAATAATAATGAAGAGATCTGACTCATTAGAGTTTCATCCTGCTGAATAACTCTTCTTGACTCTCATCCAAGAAGACAGTTTACATCTGGCAGTTTCTTAAAGGTCACATAGTTCTCATGTCACTGCCAAGCTTCTGTTGGCCTTTAACTCTTAGGTTCAGTGAAAGGTACATATGGTGGCATGCGTTGGAAGGGAACTTATTGTCCTGTCCTTGACAGTAAAATGTCACTTTGATTTGGAGAACAAACTGTTACAACCTTAACAACAGCTGAGTGAGGAGCTCGGCAAAACAGAGAAGTAAATTACATTTCATGAAATAATGTGGGATAATCATGAGCTTTGGGCGGTCGGACCAGAGTTCAACTATTGTTGGCAAATAGTTAGCGTCTGCTTTAATCTCCTCGGTGCAGCAGATGGATGGGCTTTATCCTCGGCTGGGGAGGGGGCCGTGCCTCCGGAGGAAAGTGCCAACAGTGCTGCAGAATGATGCGTTAGTCAAAATACATGAATGCAAATGAAGCCAATTGACCAGGAAAGACTCCAAAGTAGAGCTGCAACAATTAGTCCATCTACATTATCACCTAATAATCATTAAAGCAGTTTCTCATCCAGAAATGTCTTTAAAGAATGTTTCAGACTCAAATATGGAGCTTTGCTGCTTTTCTCCGTTTTATATTAAAGTGAATATCTTTGGACATTTCTCAATATTTTCTCACATTTTATACAAAACATTAATGTAAGATAATTGGCAGATAAATCCATTCTGAAAAGAATAGTTAGTTGGTAGCCCTCCCTATATTGTGCAACTCGGACGTTTCTTTTTATATCGTCAACATGCATCATAAACATATTGTGAAAACAGCTCTTTAAAATGTAGCTATCATTTTATTCATTGATTTATTCTTGGTGCTTTTTGTGTTCATTGCAATAATAATGTGTTGAATAAAAGAATGTTTGAATATTCATCATTCAGACCGGCTTTGATGTTTCATTGTGATCTGAATATAAGCCAGTCAGCTGACAGTCAGCTGGGAGGACAGTGAAGTAAATAAGGTCAGCGCCGCTGACATTTACCGCTCTTCTCTCCAGAGTCAGACTTGCAGAAACATTGATTGAAAGACGTCACATGATCACATGATCACATGATGCGCAGGTTCAACCGTGCATGTGAAACATTGATGCTCTTCAGTTCTTCTCTTTTGACTGTAACCACATCAGAGGACAGAGATTCTTTACAGATAATGCATAAGTGAATGTGTTTACTCGTAAGGGGTCTTGGACACATGTTTTTACAGATGTTGAATTCCTTTATTATATGTGACCATGGTTGAGAGCAAATTGGAATTTAAAGTTTATTCTCGTTTCCGAGCCGGTTTAAAAAGAGTCAGTTTCCTCTGTCTGCATCACGTTGGTTTCTCCACAGCCTCTTTAGGAGACCAGGGGCCAGTCCTGAGACTAGGGGCCAGTCCTGGGACCAGGGGCCAGTCCTGGAACCAGGAGCCAGTCCTGAGACTAGGGGCAGGTCCTGGGACCAGGGGCCAGTCCTGAGACTAGGGGCCAGTCCTGGGACCAGGGGCCAGTCCTGAGACTAGGGGCCAGTCCTGGGACCAGGGGCCAGTCCTGAGACTAGGGGCAGGTCCTGGGACTAGAGGCAGGTCCTGAGACTAGGGGCAAGTCCTGGAACCAGGGGCAGGTCCTGAGACTAGGGGCAGGTCCTGAGACTAGAGGCAGGTCCTAAGACTAGAGGCAGGTCCTGAGACTAGAGGCAGGTCCTGAGACTAGAGGCAGGTCCTGAGACTAGAGGCAGGTCCTAAGACTAGAGGCAGGTCCTGAGACTAGAGGCAGGTCCTGAGACTAGGGGCAAGTCCTGGAACCAGGGGCCGGTCCTGAGACTAGAGGCAGGTCCTGAGACTAGAGGCAGGTCCTGAGACTAGAGGCAGGTCCTGAGACTAGAGGCAGGTCCTGAGACTAGGGGCAAGTCCTGGAACCAGGGGCCGGTCCTGAGACTAGGAGCAGGTCCTGAGACTAGAGGCAGGTCCTGAGACTAGAGGCAGGTCCTGAGACTAGGGGCAGGTCCTGAGACTAGGGGCAGGTCCTGAGACTAGAGGCAGGTCCTGAGACTTGAGGCAGGTCCTGAGACTAGGAGCAGGTCCTGAGACTAGGGGCAGGTCCTGAGACTAGGAACAGGTCCTGGAACTAGGGGCCGGTCCTGAGACTAGGGACAGGTCCTGAGACTAGGGACAGGTCCTGAGACTAGGGGCAGGTCCTGGAACCAGGGGCCGGTCCTGAGACTAGGGGCAGGTCCTGAGACTAAAGGCAGGTCCTGAGACTAGGGACAGGTCCTGAGACTAGGAACAGGTCCAGGAACCAGGGGCCGGTCCTGAGACTAGGGGCAGGTCCTGGAACCAGCGGCCGGTCCTGAGACTAGGGACAGGTCCTGAGACTAGGGGCAGGTCCTGGAACCAGGGGCCGGTCCTGAGACTAGGGGCAGGTCCTGAGACTAAAGGCAGGTCCTGTGACTAGGGACAGGTCCTGAGACTAGGGGAAGGTCCTGAGACTAGGGGCAGGTCCTGAGACTAGAGGCAGTTCCTGGAACCAGGGGCCGGTCCTGAAACTAAGGGCCGGTCCTGAGACTAGGGGCAGGTCCTGGAACCAGGGGCAGGTCCTAAGACTAGGGGCAGGTCCTGAGACTAGGAACAGGTCCTGGAACCAGGGGCCGGTCCTGAGACTAGGGGCCGGTCCTGAGACTAGGGGCCGGTCCTGGAACCAGCGGCCGGTCCTGAGACTAGGGACGGGTCCTGAGACCAGGGGCAGGTCCTGAGACTAGGGGCAGGTCCTGAGACTAGGGGCAGGTCCTGAGACTAGGGGCAGGTCCTGAGACTAGGGGCAGGTCCTGGAACCAGGGGTTTGTCCTGAGACTAGAGGCAGGTCCTGAGACTTGTAATTACAAGCATTAGATTCACAAACGCCCTCGCTAACTAATTTTTGTAATGCTTAATATATGTGTTAACTGTGTAAATATATAATGTTAGCTAAACGATATAGATGCAGCAGACAGGAAGTGTTTACCATTTCATACCATTGGTGCAGCTTGCGATGTGTCATCTTTACTGATGGAGCATCTTGACTCGTGGGGGATTTATTGATGCCTTGCCTGCCTTGTCTTAATATTACTGTGAAGGTTAAATCCACGTCTGACGCTCTGGATCCATTATTCACAGTGTTCCCCGAGGCCTCGTAGACATTATCACGTAATTGCCTCCATGGTGGCCAATAAAGCCCACATGTGAAACGTGACTGTGTTCATCTATTATCTCATTAGCACTGCGAAATGACATATTTATGACCTGTCCCCGATATAAGTTTTACATGCTGGATATCACGCAATACTGCTTTTCTAAAGTGTTTTAGTCTGCTCCCTTTGTCCCCCTGCACTTAAAGTGCACCTCATGTATGATTTACAGTATGCAGCAGCGTGCTGTGGATAACACCATCCGTGTTCCAACAAAGCTTAATCACATCTGTTGTATCCAGTGTTTCACATCTACAAACTGGCAACTGGCTGCATTTTGTCAGAGAAGACAAACCGTTCGGATGGATCTCTGCAGTGCCCACTAGCATGTCAAAACACCTGAGCGTGAATAATGAAGCATTCCCAGACGCTTTCAAAATATCTCCATTTTGCGCTCATCAGACTGGATCCTAATTTCCCCGTCTTTCCCCAAGGACAGAGTTTGGAGTCTGTCTCCCTCTGAGAAGATCAGTGTCAGTTCAACTGTTAAACCTCATATTTAACATCTGCTACAAACGTGACTCACCTGCCGTGTGAGCTCATGATGCCCAGTGGACAGGACGTTATTTTCAGCTTCAAATCTGAGTCTGAGTCAGTGCCATGTGCGGATGATTTCAAACAGCATGGAAACTCACTGCGCTCAGAAGGGAGTCGTGTTTGAACGTGTGCCAAGGCTTTGAAGTCTTGACCTGGAAAACAGCGTGCATGACACTTTAACTCTTCTGCCTCACTCATCGTTACTTATTGTAAAGACAAAACAAGAGAAACATTTCTGAAGAGTATCTTGTTTACATTATCGTTGGAAGTCAAAGTCCTAATTGAAAATAAAATGTGATTAATTGCACAGCAACAAACATTAGCTAAAGTCAAAGAGTGGAATTAAAATGGTTAAAAAGTTGCTCTGATTTCTTTTGAGGTTAAAAATGTCTGCGTCAAAGAAATGCTATAAAATGCTATATTAATAATATGTGAATGTTTTAACCAACACTAGTCCTGATTATACGACTCTCCGGGATATTGATCCTAAAGAAATGAAGCACTTTTCCTTAGTTTGTATATTATTGTAGGAAGTGTGAAGCCAACTGCAGGTTTATAATACATGAATCATTAATGTTTTATTCCTGAGTGCCTATGCTTGACTTAATACGGTTTAAGGACTCTGCATTATTAAAGTTTCTGATTATTATCACAGTTATTGTGGGAAGAATAAAGAATAATGCATTTATAAGGCTTTATAGAACTCTTTTATAAATGTTTATAACCACCTATAATAAAGTATTATAAGTGGTGGACATAATGACTTATACCTCCGGTAACGGAGGGTAAATAAAAGTTAAGATAAAAAACAATATGAATGCTGAACTTGTAATACTTTATAAACATTGTTATAATATTTGATCTGTAGGAAGTCACGGTTTGATTTCACTGCGATCAGCAGACTCACAGAAGAGATGTCAAACTGTTGTTGATGTTGAACTTCATTATTGATCCTCGTGCAGTTCTTATGATGTCAGAGCATGCTCGGCTCGCTGCACTTATTATCCTTTTATGGATCTGGTGGCGGACGTCCTTGAGATGACGGGGGAGGAGGAGAAACCTCAGAGTGCAGAGCAGGAGGCAGATCAGGACATGTGTAAGATGCAGCTCTCTAAGAAACAGATATCCCAGAGAGCAGAGCATGGTGGCTCTGACTCGACAAAAAGGAAAGTGTTGTCAGAAACATGTTCAGCTTTTACACTGGGACCGGTAGTCGTTTGAAATAACTGCTGAGGCCAAGTCACAAAGCCCGGTGATACCGAGCAGCTGGATAGAGGAAGGAAAGAAACATTCCTGGACTGAACAGACACATTCGATTAGAATATAAAGGTTGTGGTTGTGCTCTCAGAAAATGTTGTTCAAATGTTTCTGTGGAACAACATGTGTTAGTGCTAGTTACTGTAAGGTCACTGTGAACATCAGAACTGTCTCTTTAAGTGTAGTTAACATCACTAAACATCAGAACTGTCTCTTTAAGTGTAGTTAACCTCACTGTGAACATCAGAACTGTCTCTTTAAGTGTAGTTAACATCACTGTAAACATCAGAACTGTCTCTTTAAGTGTAGTTAACATCACTGTAAACATCAGTACTGTCTCTTTAAGTGTAGTTAACATCACTGTAAACATCAGTACTGTCTCTTTAAGTGTAGTTAACCTCACTGTAAACATCAGTACTGTCTCTTTAAGTGTAGTTAACATCACTGTAAACATCAGAACTGTCTCTTTAAGTGTAGTTAACCTCACTGTAAACATCAGAACTGTCTCTTTAAGTGTAGTTAACATCACTGTAAACATCAGTACTGTCTCTTTAAGTGTAGTTAACATCACTAAACATCAGAACTGTCTCTTTAAGTGTAGTTAACATCACTAAACATCAGAACTGTCTCTTTAAGTGTAGTTAACCTCACTGTGAACATCAGAACTGTCTCTTTAAGTGTAGTTAACATCACTGTAAACATCAGAACTGTCTCTTTAAGTGTAGTTAACATCACTGTAAACATCAGTACTGTCTCTTTAAGTGTAGTTAACATCACTGTAAACATCAGTACTGTCTCTTTAAGTGTAGTTAACCTCACTGTAAACATCAGTACTGTCTCTTTAAGTGTAGTTAACATCACTGTAAACATCAGAACTGTCTCTTTAAGTGTAGTTAACCTCACTGTAAACATCAGAACTGTCTCTTTAAGTGTAGTTAACCTCACTGTAAACATCAGAACTGTCTCTTTAAGTGTAGTTAACATCACTAAACATCAGAACTGTCTCTTTAAGTGTAGTTAACCTCACTGTAAACATCAGTACTGTCTCTTTAAGTGTAGTTAACATCACTGTAAACATCACAACTGTCTCTTTAAGTGTAGTTAACATCACTGTAAACATCAGTACTGTCTCTTTAAGTGTAGTTAACCTCACTGTAAACATCAGAACTGTCTCTTTAAGTGTAGTTAACCTCACTGTAAACATCAGTACTGTCTCTTTAAGTGTAGTTAACCTCACTGTAAACATCAGTACTGTCTCTTTAAGTGTAGTTAACATCACTGTAAACATCAGTACTGTCTCTTTAAGTGTAGTTAACATCACTGTAAACATCAGTACTGTCAAATCAAATCAAATCAAATTTATTTGTATAGCCCAATATCACAAATTTACATTTGTCTCAGTGTGCTTTACAGACTGTACAGGTTACGACACCCTCTGTCCTTAGACCCTCTGTCCTTAGACCCTCTGTCCTTAGACCCTCTGTCCTTAGACCCTCGCATCGCACAAGGAAAAACTTCCTAAAAGAAACCCCATAATTAAAGGGGAAACATGTTAGAAACCTCAGGGAGAGACTGAGGAGGGATCCCTCTCCCAGGACGGACAGACGTGCAATAGATGTCGTGTGTACAGGATAAACAACATAGTACAAATACAACATTTGACAGAAATGATGTGTGTTGAAAAAGAGAAAGTTTGGATGAATCCAGGAAAATGTCAATAAGGCTTCCCGGTGTCCAGCAGGACCAGGGCAGCAGGCGCAGCCACGATTCCTGATCCTGACGTAAACTTTATCAGTGGCAACCTGCCACATGAGAGACAGACACTCCGGGGATGATACCCCGGATGATGAGTTAGTAACATACATTTACATAAATGCATACAGATAGAGAGGGAGAAGAAGAGAGGGAGGGGAGGAGAGAGGAAGAGAAGGAAGAGAGCAGAGAGGTGTCCCCCGGCAGTCTAAGCCTATAGCAGCATAACTAGGGGCTGATCCAGGGCAAACCTGAGCCAGCCCTAACTATAAGCTTTATCAAAAAGGAAAGTCTTTAGCCTGCTCTTAAATGTGGAGAGTGTGTCTGCCTCCCGAACACAAACTGGAAGCTGGTTCCACTGGAGAGGAGCTTGATAGCTGAAGGCTCTGGCTCCCATTGTACTCTTAGAGACTCTAGGAACCACAAGTAACCCTGCAGTCTGGGAGCGTAATGCTCTAGTTGGTTTATAAGGTACTATGAGATCTTTAAGATATGCTGGAGCCTGACCATTAATTGCTTTGTAAGTCAGGAGAAGGATTTTGAATTCTATTCTGTATTTTACCAGGAGCCAGTGCAGAGCAGCTAATACAGGAGTAATATGATCCCGTTTCCTTGTTCTTGTCAATACACGTGCCGCTGCATTTTGGATCAACTGAAGAGTCTTAAGCGACTTTTTGGGACAACCTGATAACAATGAGTTGCAGTAATCCAGCCTTGAAGTAACAAATGCATGGACTAGTTTTTCTGCATCATTTTGAGACAGGATGTTATTTTTGCAATGTTACGTAGATGAAAGAAGGCAGTCCTTGAGATTTGTTTTATGTGGGAGTTAAACGACAGATCTTGATCAAAGATGACGCCAAGATTCCTTACAGTGGTGCTGGAGGCCAAGTTAATGCCATCCAGAGCTTCTATGTCATTAGAAAATGCGTTTCGGAGGCGTTTAGGGCCAAGTATAATAACTTCAGTTTTGTCAGTGTTTAACATCAAGAAGTTGCAGGACATCCAAGTTGTTATGTCCTTAAGGCATGAAGTTTAGCCAATTGATTGGTTTCATCTGGTTTAATCGATAGATATAATTGGGTATCATCCGCATAGCAATGAAAGTTTATAGAGTGGTTCCTTATAATATTGCCCAAAGGAAGCATAAATAAGGTGAATAGAATCGGTCCAAGTACAGAACCCTGCGGAACTCCAAGACTGACTTTGGCTGTCATGGAGGATTTATCGTTAACAAGTACAAATTGAGATCGCTCAGATAAATAGGACTTGAACCAGCTTAGTGCGGTTCCTTTTATGCCAACACAATGTTCCAGTCTCTGTAGTAGAATGTCCTGATCAACAGTGTCGAAAGCAGCACTGAGGTCTAACAAGACAAGAACAGAGACAAGTCCTTTGTCTGATGCCAATAGAAGGTCATTGGTAACTTTCACCAGTGCCGTCTCTGTGCTATGATGAACTCTAAATCCAGATTGAAAAACCTCAAATAAACTATTATTATGTAAAAAGTCACACAACTGTTTTGCGACTGCTTTCTCGAGGATCTTAGCGAGAAAGGGAAGGTTAGATATCGGCCTATAGTTGCTAAAACCTCTGGATCAAGACTAGGCTTTTTAAGAAGTGGTTTTATTACAGCTACTTTAAAGGATTGTGGTACGTAGCCAGATAATAGAGACAGGTTGATCATATTTAATAACGAGGTGTTAATTAAGGGTAAAACTTCTTTAAACAGTTTAGTTGAATCGGGTCTAAAAGACAGGTTGATGCTTAGACGATGAGATTGTTGAAGTTAGTTGGTTAAGGTTGATTGGAGTAAAACAGTCTAGATATATTTCAGGAGTTACAGATGTTTTTAAGGTTCTGGAGGTTGAAGTTAAGTCGTTACTGATTGAGGTCAGGAGGAGATTAATTTAGTCTCTAATAATTATAATGTTATGGTTAAAGAAGCTCATGAAGTCGTCACTACTGAGAGATATAGGAACAGAAGGCTCTGTAGAGCTGTGGCTCTCTGTCAGCCTCAGTGCTGAACAGAAACCTGGGGTTGTTCTTATGTTCTTCTATTAAGGAAGAGTAATAAGCTGCTCTGCATTACGGAGAGCCTTCTTATACGTTTTAAGATGATCTAACCAGACTAAACGAGATTCTTCCAATTTAGTGGAACGCCATTTACTTTCAAGATTTCTCGACTTTTGTTTTAGTTTGCGGATTTGTAAATTAAGCCATGGAGCTTTCTTTTTCTGTTTTATGATCTTCTTCTTTAGAGGAGCGACAGAGTCGAGTGTTATTCGCAGTGAGGCTGCAGCGCTATCAACAAGATGATTAATTTGGGAGGGACTAAAGTTAGCATTGGAGTCCTCCATTATATTGATATTGAGTCCTGGTATTGAATTGAGTGCTGATGGAATCACTTCCTTAAATTTAGTCACAGCACTTTCAGATAAACATCGAGCGTAGGATATTCTGCCTGCTGGCTTGTAGTCCAGTAACAGGACTTCAAAAGTTATTAAAAAATGTTCTTATAAAAGAGGATTATGTGGACACACTGATAAACTTTCAATTTCAACACCATATCCCAGAACAAGGTCCAGAGTGTGGTTTAATCAGTGAGTCAAGAGGTTTGAGTCAAATATGGCCGCAGCTCCACCTCCTCAGCCAGTACCTCGAGGAACGTGAGTATTAATATGACCAGGTGGAGCGGATTCATTTAGACATATTCTTCATGTCTCAGGTTTCAGTGAGACAAAATAAATCAATCTTATTATCTGATATTAAATCATTTTCCAATCCAGCTTTCGTTGATAAAGATCTGATGTTTAAGAGCTCACATTTAATTTTTTGATTTAGTTGCACTTTTGCAGCGGTGGTGTGTATTTTAATGATGTTTTCATGTATAACTCCTCTTCTGTTAACCATAGACTTGATTAGTTTCAGTGGTCGTGGGGCAGACACAGTCACTATGGGGATTTGAGTGGGTGACTGCCCGGAAAGAAGCACAGAGAAGTGTGTAAGACTACAACTCTTTGTCCTGGTCTCAACTCTGGGTTGTCATGGATTAGGTCCACTAATACACTTTGTAATATTATTGGATATGAGATCTGCTCCAGCCAAAGTAGGATGGATGCCGTCACTCCTAATCAGACCAGGTCTTCCCCAGAAAGTCCGGCAATTGTCTACGAAGCCCACATCATTATCTGGACACCACCGTGAGAGCCAGCGACGGAATGATGACATGCGGCTAAACATGTCATCATTCAAAAGATTTGGCAGAGGACCAGAGAAAACTACGGAGTCCGACATTGTTTTGGCAAATGTACACACCGACTCCACATTAACTTTAGTACACTCCGATTGACGCAATCGCGTGTCATTACCGCCGACGTGAATAACAATCTTACTGTATTTACGTTTAGCCTTAGCCAGCAGTTTCAAATGTGCTTCTATGTCGCCCGCTCTGGCACCAGGAATGCACGTGACTGTCGTCGCTGGTGTCTCAAAATGAACGTATCTCAAAATTGAGCTACCGATAACCAGAGTTGGCTTCTCAGCTGGTGTGTCACTGAGTGGGGGAGAATCTGTTAGAAACAGCAAGCGGTTGGTGGTGAACCGTGGGCTACTGATAACACTTCTTTCGGACAGTCACCCAGTCTCCCGGCTGCTCGGGTCCCGCCAGGGGACAGCTAACAGGAGATACCACTGGTCGGCCCGCACCGGCTATAGGGAGCTTGCTAACAGCTACACTTGCTAACCGCTGACTAACCATGGTGCAGAGCCGCTCATCTATCTCTCTAAAACTCGCCTCCAACCCTGCGTATAAACTACATTTAATACACGTACCATTATCACTAAAGGAGGCAGAGCAATAGCTAAACATGAAACATACCGAGCAGGAGAGAGCAGAAGAGGGAGATGCCATCGTTAGCAGAGCACTGTTTCTTTAAGTGTAGTTAACATCACTGTGAACATCAGAACTGTCTCTTTAAGGTCCAGTGTGGTGTGTCCTCTGTCTGAATGAAGGTCCCTTCTGTCTCGTATAGCTGTGCATTGTGCCGTGCTGTTTCCTTCTGCATGTTTTCTCTTGGTTTGATTCAAAGGAAACGTCCGGAGGGTCTTTTCCTTTCTGATTGAACCAGTTCCCTCGTTATTCACACCGTGTAGAATGACCTCATTCTGGGGCCCCATGATCTTGCGCTGCATGAGTGACAGCTTCCCTGGACTCCTGCGTCGCGTCTCGCAGGAGGATCACGGGACGCTGGTGGTCTTGTGAGGGGCGAGCTCTGATAATGTAGCCGGGGTCTCGGGGCACATGGGGGTAATTACCCCACGCTCGGGGGGGATTTCAGCACCTCTGAATTAAACATGTTCCAAGGAAGAGCAACAATCCACAGGCTGCTGACAAACCAGAGCCTTTCACAACTGAGGAACACATTTTTAGAGGGAAGGGAGGTCTCCGTATTTGTTTTCAGCACCACTGAATTAAACATGTTCTCAGGAAGGGGAACGATCTGCAGGCTGCCCCCGTTACAAAACACACACAAACACACACTGCCACCCAGAGGGGATTTAATACACACACAATCTAATTTTTTTTTTAAAAGGATGATTCTGTTTGATTTCTGCGCTGCTTCAACAATCCACGTATTCTACACAGTTACCTCCGACAGCGAGGTCGTGTTTTCAATCTGTCAGCACAATTACTGAGAGGGTGCAGCACGGGCCGAGGAGGAACGCACCAATTACACACTTTCGTTAACACTGCAAGACAGAGCATTATGCTGCATGCAGGGCACAACATTAGCTCCATTTACCAGCCAGATGCTGGGAAAGAAAGTGACAAATGTATTTATACAGCCCAATATAACTAATAACACATTTGTCTCAGTGTTTACAGACTGTACAGGATACGACACCCTCTGTCCTTAGACCCTCTGTCCTTAGACCCTCTGTCCTTACACCCTCTGTCCTTACACCCTCTGTCCTTACACCCTCTGTCTTTAGACACTGTCCTTACACCCTCTGTCTTTAGACCCTCTGTCCTTAGACCCTCTGTCTTTAGACCCTCTGTCCTTAGACCCTCTGTCATTAGACCCTCTGTCCTTAGACCCTCTGTCCTTAGACCCTCTGTCCTTAGACCCTCTGTCCTTACACCCTCTGTCCTTACACCCTCTGTCTTTAGACACTGTCCTTACACCCTCTGTCTTTCGACCCTCTGTCCTTAGACCCTCTGTCATTAGACCCTCTGTCCTTACACCCTCTGTCATTAGACCCTCTGTCCTTAGACCCTCTGTCTTTAGACCCTCTGTCCTTAGACCCTCTGTCATTAGACCCTCTGTCCTTAGACCCTCTGTCCTTAGACCCTCTGTCCTTAGACCCTCTGTCATTAGACCCTCTGTCTTTAGACCCTCTGTCCTTAGACCCTGTGTCATTAGACCCTCTGTCCTTAGACCCTCTGTCTTTAGACACTCTGTCCTGAGACCCTCTCTCTTTAGACCCTCTGTCCTGAGACCCTCTCTCTTTAGACCCTCTGTCCTTAGACCCTGTGTCTTTAGACCCTCTGTCCTTAGACCCTCGCATCGCACAAGGAAAAACTTCCTAAAAGTTCCATGTGTGTGTCTGAACAACAGGAAGTGCTGCCGCTGTTCTGTTCACCTGCCGCTCTTCAGTCTCCGTCAGCAGAGACATATTCTCAGACGCAGCCGCTGCTTTATGTGTTTACTGTGTGTGTGAGAGTGACGGCGGGCGTGTTACCAAGTGTGGCAATATGAAAGAAAAATACACACTCCAATTGAAATAGTTTTTATTGTTAAATAATGATGTTCAAAATAAAATAGTCCCTCCGTTGCCTTCTGCACAGAACATTGTGCGAGGTGGTTGCTATGCAACAACACTAACAGCTGCTCTGCACGTAGCTCTGCACGTGGTCTTTGAGGGTTTCTTCTCTGGAGGCACTGATGGATCCACTCCTCCAGAGCAACGCTTTGTTTCTTAACGGACGTCATTTAACAGCTGTAACGGTTGTAGCTTTCTCTCAGACGCGGAGGGATACTGACTTGTTGTGAAAAGTGACGACAATTCTACCCGTGATATACGCTCATAATGTAGTATAATGTAGTATACTGTAGTATACTGTACTGTAGTATAATGTTTTATAATGTAGTATACTGTAGTATAATGTAGTATACTGTAGTATACTGTACTGTAGTATAATGTTTTATAATGTAGTATACTGTAGTATAATGTAGTATACTGTAGTATAATGTCGTATAATGTAGTATACTGTAGTATAATGTCGTATAATGTAGTATACTGTAGTATAATGTAGTATAATGTAGTATAATGTAGTATACTGTAGTATAATGTCGTATAATGTAGTATACTGTAGTATAATGTCGTATAATGTAGTATACTGTAGTATACTGTACTGTAGTATAATGTTGTATAATGTAGTATACTGTAGTATAATGTCGTATAATGTAGTATACTGTAGTATAATGTAATATAGTGTAGTATACTGTAGTATAATGTCGTATAATGTAGTATACTGTAGTATAATGTAATATAGTGTAGTATACTGTAGTATAATGTCGTATAATGTAGTACACTGTAGTATAATGTAGTATACTGTAGTATAATGTAGTATACTGTAGTATAATGTAGTATACTGTAGTATACTGTACTGTAGTATAATGTTGTATAATGTAGTATACTGTAGTATAATGTAGTATACTGTAGTATAATGTAGTATAGTGTAGTATACTGTAGTATAATGTCGTATAATGTAGTATACTGCAGTATAATGTAGTATAATGTAGTATACTGTAGTATACTGTACTGTAGTATAATGTCGTATAATGTAGTACACTGTAGTATACTGCAGTATAATGTAGTATACTGTAGAATACTGTAGTATAATGTCGTATAATGTAGTATACTGTAGTATAATGTAGTATACTGTACTGTAATATAATGTTGTATAATGTAGTATACTGTAGTATACTACATTATACTACAGTATACTACAGTATACTGTAGTATAATGTAGTATACTGTAGTATAATGTAGTATACTACATTATACTACATTATACTACAGTATACTGTAGTATAATGTAGTATAATGTAGTATACTGTAGTATAATGTAGTATAATGTAGTATAATGTAGTATACTGTAGTATAATGTCGTATAATGTAGTATAATGTAGTATACTGTAGTATACTGTAGTATAATGTTGTATACTGTAGTATACTGTAGTATACTGCAGTATAATGTAGTATACTGTAGTATAATGTTGTATAATGTAGTATAGTGTAGTATACTGTAGTATAATGTAGTATACTGTAGTATAATGTTGTATAATGTAGTATACTGTAGTATAATGTAGTATAATGTAGTATACTGTAGTATACTGTACTGTAGTCATCAGTCTCCTGACTTGGTATCTGCTGCCCCCTGCTGGAGCTCAGACAGACTGTAAAGTCACTCTGACTTCAGTTTGTATCACCTGCTGATATTCTTCTTCATCTTGACGGCAGGTCGTACTTGACTGTGTGTAGTATTTACTCCTCCCAGTATTATGTAAATGTTTGTTTCCCTCTTTATGAACCACATAACGCATCATTTGAACATACTAACAAATGCAAAGGCAACAACACATGTTATTAATCTGCAGAACATAGAAAGGACATAACATCTAAAAGTAATAACTAAACTAAAAATGAAGAAGAGGAGGCAGAAAGAAAAGTGAGAGAATGAATAAAACTCCACTTTTTATTTGAGGAACGTAATTTAACTTGTATATAATGACATATATTTTCCAACAATAAGCACTTTGTGTGAAGTTTGCACACATGAGGCAGGAGACGTCTGTGTTAACGTCTTCTCGTGTGTCTCGTTAAACGAACTGTTCTGTCGTCTTCACACAACTTTACATTTGGGGAACCAGAAATGTGCTCTGGTCACCAAAGTCAGCGTGTTCCTCTCTGTCCAGGGTGCACAGTTCATGTCCACTTCAGATGACGTGTGTTGGTGAGGGATGCACATGTCATGTGTTCCCTGCATGAGGCGGGTTGTGTATACTCTGCACCCTGGGGAGACGACGCTCCGTATCAGCAGAGGGAGACATTCATTCAACATTTCTCTGTGCGCTGACTCATCACTCTCCCTGAGAGCTGGACACGTGAGTCAGCCGTCCCTGTGGGCTGCAGCCCCACCCAGCAGCACCAGCGTCATCCGCAACTCCCCCAACCTAACGACACCCCTCCCCTGCAGGATGTATTGTGCTCCCCTCTCGGAGCTCAGTTCACTTTCAAAGCGCTGCAGCAGTGAGCTGGAGCTGAGGAGCAACTAGTGCTGGAGCGACTGTCGGGGGCCAGATGACTGTTTGTGGTGAGTGTGTGTTCGTGTTCGCACTGGAATGTGCTGCTCTGGTTAGAGCTGGAGCTGTGTGTGTGTGTGTGTGTGTGTGTGTCTGTCTGTGTGTGTCTGTGTGTGTGTGTCTGTGTGTGTGTCTGTGTGTGTCTGTGTCTGTGTGTGTCTGTGTGTGTGTGTGTCTGTGTGTGTTTGTGTGTGTGTCTGTGTGTGTGTCTGTGTGTGTGTGTCTGTGTGTTCTCTGGGATCTTCTGAAACACTGTTATAGAAATGTACAGTGTTTGTGACGGTTCCGACTTGACGTCCTGAAAGAGTTGTTGTGTACTAACGCGGGACGTGGGTCTGAGATCAGGATGTAAACACTTCTCCGTCTCACACACCTGCTGGAGGTGAACTGACTCTTTACTCTCGGAGTCACAGAAGCACAGGAAGGACTCTCATGATGATGGTGTGATGTGTCTGATGTGAGAACAGAGTGAACGGTCTCTAAATGTCCAAAGATATGAAACAGAGAACTTTCTTTGTATAAAATGAGTTAAAGATGATTATATTATTATATTATTATTATTATATAGATTATTATAGAAGAGGAGATGAATGTCTGCAGCTGTAGAACTCTTTACTTTCTTATTGCTGTGACACTTCTGCTTTTGTCTTCTGAAGCCGTCCTTCAGCATCTCTGCCTGAAAGCTATAAAGACATGAAAATGATTTTCTGAAACTTTGCGACCCCGGTCTGGTTTCCTAAAGGAGTGAGACGAGCCAGAGGAAGTGTACAAACATTAAGGCTGGGGGCCCGGGGGGCACGTGGATCTTCTGTCTGCCTCTGAGATGCTCAGCGCAGAGACATGTGACTCCACTCTCTCCTCCTCGAGCCTCTGTGGTCGATGCCTCATGCTGCACTTTTGGTTTGGAGACCATTAATTAGGAGACGGACGGAAATATAAAGCGTGCTGGAATATTCTCCCCAGGCTCACACTCTAACCCATCGGTGTGTTGGGGCACATGCAGCGTGTCGAACGAGCACTCGGGGCGCTGCGGGATCATGTGGCCGTGTCACAATAGGCTGTTTATGTGCATCAGAGCGGCTGCAGCCTCGTCTGCAGACAGATTCTCAGGCCGTCCTGGACCCGGGGGGCGCGTCATCCAACACATGAATGGACTGTTGAGTCTCAGTCATGCCACGAGACAGTGAGCCACAGTGTAACTTCTCTGCACAGGGCTGCTGTCAGAGGGCACACACCTTCAGGGGATGGCATAATAATAATAATAACAACATTCATGCGTGACACAGCTGTTCCATCAGGGCTGTAAATCACAAGCTTTAATACCTTTAATACATCATCTGCTCATCTCATACTGGAGTCTGTAGGACGGAGCAGGAAGTGTTCACTCAGCATCGATGCACCTCTTCAGTTAGACGCTCCCCCCCCCCCCCCCCCCCCCCCCCCCCCCCCATTTACTGTATTCAGTGATATGCAGCCAATAATCCAAGATGTCTGACATTTTGTTTTCTTGTTTAAAACATCTTTTTAGTCTAAAACAATGTTTAACCCCGACAGGAAACCAGCCCCTCGTGTAGATACAACTCAGAGACATTCTGAAATGATTCATTGATTTGATTTATTCTTCCTACACGGCAGAAGGCACAGAATCCCTGGTAGCACAATCGTAGGAAACTAAAGGAGGTTACGTTTCTGAGTGTCAGCACAAACTCTCTGACTGAGCGACTCCACTTGTTGATTTACGGTCGGCTGCAGCGTGGCCTCTCGAGCCTCCTCCTGACGAGCGGCGTCGCTGCGTCACGCACTGCTTCCTGTGTCCAGGGGTTAGGTCAGAGGGGGTGCACGGGGTCAACAAGCCAACAACAAGCTGCTGAAGACACCTCCACCCTCCTGGAGCTTTATCTCAGGGTTTCCTGGCTGGTTATTCGCCACTAACGCCTGAAACAATGGCTTTAATCAGTGCGCTGTTTACAGGCTCTCACTCATCGCATCTCTGCTCATCTCATCTCATCTCTGTTCATCTCATCTCTGCTCATCTCATCTCATCTCTGTTCATCTCATCTCATCTCTGTTCATCTCATCTCTGCTCATCTCATCTCATCTCTGTTCATCTCATCTCATCTCTGCTCATCTCATCTCATCTCTGTTCATCTCATCTCATCTCTGTTCATCTCATCTCTGCTCATCTCATCTCATCTCTGTTCATCTCATCTCTGCTCATCTCATCTCTGTTCATCTCATCTCTGCTCATCTCATCTCTGTTCATCTCATCTCTGCTCATCTCATCTCTGCTCATCTCATCTCTGCTCATCTCATCTCTGCTCATCTCATCTCTGCTCATCTCATCTCTGTTCATCTCATCTCTGTTCATCTCATCTCTGCTCATCTCATCTCATCTCTGTTCATCTCATCTCATCTCTGTTCATCTCATCTCTGTTCATCTCTGCTCATCTCATCTCTGTTCATCTCATCTCTGCTCATCTCATCTCTGTTCATCTCATCTCTGTTCATCTCATCTATGTTCATCTCATCTCTGTTCATCTCATCTCTGTTCATCTCTGTTCATCTCTGTTCATCTCATCTCTGTTCATCTCATCTATGTTCATCTCATCTCTGTTCATCTCATCTCTGTTCATCTCTGTTCATCTCTGCTCATCTCATCTCTGTTCATCTCATCTCATCTCTGCTCATCTCATCTCTGCTCATCTCATCTCTGCTCATCTCATCTCTGCTCATCTCTGCTCATCTCATCTCTGCTCATCTCATCTCTGCTCATCTCATCTCTGCTCATCTCATCTCTGTTCATCTCATCTCTGTTCATCTCATCTCTGCTCTGCTCATCTCTGCTCTGCTCATCTCATCTCTGCTCATCTCATCTCTGTTCATCTCATCTCTGTTCATCTCATCTCTGCTCTGCTCATCTCTGCTCATCTCATCTCTGTTCATCTCATCTCTGCTCTGCTCATCTCATCTCTGCTCATCTCTGCTCTGCTCATCTCATCTCTGCTCATCTCAGCTCTGCTCATCTCATCTCTGTTCATCTCATCTCTGCTCTGCTCATCTCATCTCTGCTCATCTCTGCTCTGCTCATCTCATCTCTGTTCATCTCATCTCTGTTCTGCTCATCTCATCTCTGCTCATCTCATCTCTGCTCTGCTCATCTCATCTCTGCTCATCTCATCTCTGTTCATCTCATCTCTGCTCTGCTCATCTCATCTCTGCTCATCTCATCTCTGTTCATCTCATCTCTGTTCATCTCATCTCATCTCTGTTCATCTCATCTCTGTTCATCTCATCTCATCTCTGCTCATCTCATCTCTGCTCATCTCATCTCTGTTCATCTCATCTCTGTTCATCTCATCTCTGTTCATCTCATCTCTGTTCATCTCATCTCATCTCTGTTCATCTCATCTCTGTTCATCTCATCTCATCTCTGCTCATCTCATCTCTGCTCATCTCATCTCTGTTCATCTCATCTCTGTTCATCTCATCTCTGCTCATCTCATCTCTGTTCATCTCATCTCATCTCTGCTCATCTCATCTCTGCTCATCTCATCTCTGTTCATCTCATCTCATCTCTGTTCATCTCATCTCTGTTCATCTCATCTCTGCTCATCTCATCTCTGCTCATCTCATCTCTGCTCATCTCATCTCTGCTCATCTCATCTCTGCTCATCTCATCTCTGTTCATCTCAAATCATCTCTGCTCATCTCATCTCTGTTCATCTCATCTCATCTCTGCTCATCTCATCTCTGTTCATCTCATCTCATCTCTGCTCATCTCATCTCTGTTCATCTCATCTCATCTCTGCTCATCTCTGCTCTGCTCATCTCATCTCTGCTCATCTCATCTCTTCTCATCTCATCTCATCTCTGTTCATCTCATCTCATCTCTGCTCATCTCATCTCATCTCTGCTCATCTCATCTCTGTTCATCTCATCTCTGCTCATCTCATCTCTGCTCTGCTCATCTCATCTCTGCTCATCTCATCTCTTCTCATCTCATCTCATCTCTGTTCATCTCATCTCATCTCTGCTCATCTCATCTCATCTCTGCTCATCTCATCTCTGTTCATCTCATCTCTGATCATCTCATCTCTGCTCATCTCTGCTCATCTCATCTAATCTCTGCTCATCTCATCTCTGTGCCTCTTTACCTCCTGCAGGATGGCTCGGTGCGGAACCTAGATGAGCTGGCGGAGGAGTATTCTCAGTATTACGGCACCTCCCTCAGTGACGTGAGTGAGAGGATGGAGGAGCTACGGAAACGCAAAGTAGTGCAAGATGTAGAGATGGTAAATCTTTTCTTTATCAGTTAAATTAAAGCAGTAAACTTTTTGTTTTCAGCACACTGTGTTAAACTCCCTTCGCACTGAGAGTTAAAGGTTTACTTTGACACCAGCCTGGCTTCATTTAAACTGAGTGAGAAATGTTCCTCACGGTACTGCGCTCAGTCTCAACAGAGACGATAAGAAAGTGTCCTTGTTATAAACTGTGTTCGTTGCAATCAGGTATAATCCAGATATAATAATCCAGAGGAGAATAAACTGTTCTGGTTACAGCCTCTCTCCGACTCCTACACTCGCAGTTGGTGTGTTTTTCATTTGACGTGAGCGTGACCTCAGGAACGCCTGGAGAGAACTTAGACTCAGAATAATTGATTAGAATATGGAGGTCAAAGGTCACGTGACCTCTTAATTTCAAACGCTAATTATGACACGTTGGATTTTTTTCTAATTTTCTATAGATATCGTGATAATGTCGTTATCATGAATTCTTCTGAAAACAAAATGATGTTGTGAAAATGTAACATCTGATTAATGTTGTGTATAAAGTTACATCTGAATATAATTCTAAACATCTATTGGTTCATAATAACCTGACGCATAACTGAGTCACAACTCATAACTGAGTCACAACTGAGTCACACTGAGTCACAACTCATAACTGAGTCACAACTGAGTCACAACTGAGTCACAACTCATAACTGAGTCACAACTCATAACTGAGTCACAACTGAGTCACAACTGAGTCACAACTCATAACTGAGTCACAACTCATAACTGAGTCACAACTGAGTCACAACTCATAACTGAGTCACAACTCATAACTGAGTCACAACTGAGTCACAACTGAGTCACAACTCATAACTGAGTCACAACTCATAACTGAGTCA
This sequence comes from Cottoperca gobio, assembly GCF_900634415.1. NCBI lineage: Eukaryota > Metazoa > Chordata > Actinopteri > Perciformes > Bovichtidae > Cottoperca > Cottoperca gobio. Next base: position 101,604 of record NW_021166845.1, on the reverse strand, counting down.
CAACTGAGTCACAACTCATAACTGAGTCACAACTCATAACTGAGTCACAACTGAGTCACAACTGAGTCACAACTCATAACTGAGTCACAACTGAGTCACAACTCATAACTGAGTCACAACTGAGTCACAACTCATAACTGAGTCACAACTGAGTCACAACTCATAACTGAGTCATAACTCATAACTGAGTCACAACTCATAACTGAGTCATAACTGAGTCACAACTCATAACTGAGTCACAACTCATAACTGAGTCACAACTGAGTCACAACTCATAACTGAGTCACAACTGAGTCACAACTCATAACTGGGTCACAACTCATAACTGAGTCACAACTGAGTCACAACTCATAACTGAGTCACATCTGAGTCATAACTCATAACTGAGTCACAACTGAGTCACAGCTCATAACTGAGTCACAACTCATAACTGAGTCACATCTCATAACTGAGTCATAACTGAGTCACAACTCATAACTGAGTCACAACTCATAACTGAGTCACAACTCATAACTGAGTCACATCTGAGTCATAAATCATAACTGAGTCACAACTGAGTCACAGCTCATAACTGAGTCACAACTCATAACTGAGTCACATCTCATAACTGAGTCATAACTGAGTCACAACTCATAACTGAGTCACAACTGAGTCACAACTGAGTCACAGCTCATAACTGAGTCACAACTCATAACTGAGTCACAACTCATAACTGAGTCACAACTGAGTCACACTAACTGAGTCACAACTCATAACTGAGTCACAACTCATAACTGAGTCACAACTCATAACTGAGTCACAACTCATAACTGAGTCACAACTGAGTCACAACTCATAACTGAGTCACAACTCATAACTGAGTCACAACTCATAACAGAGTCATAACTGAGTCACAACTCATAACTGAGTCACAACTGAGTCACAACTCATAACGGAGTCACAACTGAGTCACAACTGAGTCACAACTCATAACGGAGTCACAACTCATAACTGAGTCACAACTCATAACTGAGTCACAACTGAGTCACAACTCATAACTGAGTCACAACTCATAACTGAGTCACAACTGAGTCACAACTCATAACTGAGTCACAACTCATAACTGAGTCACAACTGAGTCACAACTCATAACTGAGTCACAACTCATAACTGAGTCACAACTGAGTCACAACTCATAACGGAGTCATAACTGAGTCACAACTCATAACAGAGTCATAACTGAGTCACAACTCATAACTGAGTCACAACTCATTAACTGAGTCACAACTCACAACTGAGTCACAACTCATAACTGAGTCACAACTGAGTCACAACTCATAGCTGAGTCACAACTGAGTCACAACTGAGTCACAACTCATAACTGAGTCATAACTCATAACTGAGTCATAACTCATAACTGAGTCACAACTGAGTCATAACTGAGTCACAACTGAGTCATAACTGAGTCACAACTCATAACTGAGTCATAACTGAGTCACAACTCATAACTGAGTCATAACTGAGTCACAACTCATAACAGTCATAACTGAGTCACAACTCATAACTGAGTCATAACTGAGTCACAACTCATAACTGAGTCACAACTGAGTCACAACTCATAACTGAGTCATAACTGAGTCACAACTCATAACAGAGTCATAACTGAGTCACAACTCATAACTGAGTCACAACTCATAACTGAGTCACAACTGAGTCACAACTCATAACTGAGTCACAACTCATAACTGAGTCACAACTGAGTCACAACTCATAACTGAGTCACAACTCATAACTGAGTCACAACTGAGTCACAACTCATAACTGAGTCACAACTCATAACTGAGTCACAACTGAGTCACAACTCATAACTGAGTCACAACTGAGTCACAACTCATAACGGAGTCATAACTGAGTCACAACTCATAACAGAGTCATAACTGAGTCACAACTCATAACTGAGTCACAACTCATAACTGAGTCACAACTCACAACTGAGTCACAACTCATAACTGAGTCACAACTGAGTCACAACTCATAGCTGAGTCACAACTGAGTCACAACTCATAACTGAGTCATAACTCATAACTGAGTCATAACTCATAACTGAGTCACAACTGAGTCATAACTGAGTCACAACTCATAACTGAGTCATAACTGAGTCACAACTCATAACTGAGTCATAACTGAGTCACAACTCATAACAGTCATAACTGAGTCACAACTCATAACTGAGTCATAACTGAGTCACAACTCATAACTGAGTCACAACTGAGTCACAACTCATAACTGAGTCATAACTGAGTCACAACTCATAACAGAGTCATAACTGAGTCACAACTCATAACTGAGTCACAACTCATAACTGAGTCACAACTGAGTCACAACTCATAACTGAGTCACAACTGAGTCACAACTCATAACGGAGTCATAACTGAGTCACAACTCATAACAGAGTCATAACTGAGTCACAACTCATAACTGAGTCACAACTCATAACTGAGTCACAACTCACAACTGAGTCACAACTCACAGCTGAGTCACAACTCATAGCTGAGTCACAACTGAGTCACAACTCATAACTGAGTCATAACTCATAACTGAGTCATAACTCATAACTGAGTCACAACTGAGTCATAACTGAGTCACAACTCATAACTGAGTCATAACTGAGTCACAACTCATAACTGAGTCATAACTGAGTCACAACTCATAACAGTCATAACTGAGTCACAACTCATAACTGAGTCATAACTGAGTCACAACTCATAACTGAGTCATAACTGAGTCACAACTCATAACTGAGTCACAACTGAGTCACAACTCATAACTGAGTCATAACTGAGTCACAACTCATAACAGAGTCATAACTGAGTCACAACTCATAACTGAGTCACAACTGAGTCACAACTCATAACTGAGTCACAACTCATAACTGAGTCACAACTGAGTCACAACTCATAACTGAGTCACAACTCATAACTGAGTCACAACTGAGTCACAACTCATAACTGAGTCACAACTGAGTCACAACTCATAACGGAGTCATAACTGAGTCACAACTCATAACAGAGTCATAACTGAGTCACAACTCACAACTGAGTCACAACTCATAACTGAGTCACAACTCACAACTGAGTCACAACTCATAACTGAGTCACAACTGAGTCACAACTCATAGCTGAGTCACAACTGAGTCACAACTCATAACTGAGTCATAACTCATAACTGAGTCACAACTGAGTCACAACTCATAACTGAGTCATAACTCATAACTGAGTCATAACTCATAACTGAGTCATAACTGAGTCACAACTCATAACTGAGTCATAACTGAGTCACAACTCATAACTGAGTCATAACTGAGTCACAACTCATAACAGTCATAACTGAGTCACAACTCATAACTGAGTCATAACTGAGTCACAACTCATAACTGAGTCACAACTGAGTCACAACTCATGACTGAGTCATAACTGAGTCACAACTCATAACAGAGTCATAACTGAGTCACAACTCATAACTGAGTCACAACTCATAACTGAGTCACAACTCATAACTGAGTCACAACTCATAACAGAGTCATAACTGAGTCACAACTCATAACTGAGTCACAACTCATAACTGAGTCACAACTCATAACTGAGTCACAACTCATAACTGAGTCACAACTGAGTCACAACTCATAACTGAGTCACAACTCATAACTGAGTCATAACTGAGTCACATCTCATAACTGAGTCACAACTGAGTCACAACTCATAACTGAGTCACAACTCATAACTGCGTCACAACTGAGTCACAACTCACAACTGAGTCATATCTGAGTCACAACTTTTAACTGAGTCACGACTGAGTCATAACGTAGGTTAGCTGTGATATTATCTCTATTTCTGACACTATGAATAACTGTGTGTGTGTGTCTCTGTGTATGTGTGTGTGTGTGTGTGTGTGTGTGTGTGTGTGTGTGTGTTTCAGGGCACAGGTGACTGCGTGTCCTCCTCTCTGCAGCTCCGCTCTCTGCTCCAGGTGAGTGTCGACCCTGCGCAGGAGGAAGCTGTGTGACAGCAGAGGATGAGAGTAAAGACTAATGTTCCAGTTCATGTGTTTACTGTGTCCCTCTGTCGTCTCCTTAAGGAATCCCTGGGACTGAGCAGCACCACGTCCACTCCGGAGACTGAGAGGAGGTAAACATGCACCATGTAGAGCGGGAATTTATATTATTATATTGTATTAGAAATCAATGCCCATAAAATAGCCGTTAATATGAAGCCAAATAGCTTTTATTGTCTTAAAGTTTTTTATTAGTATTTTACTATAAAATAAATGAAGATTGTTTTTAATAGTGAAGTCAGTTGGATATTAAATAATTTCATCCTCTCTGCATGAACTACATATTCTTTTAAAATACATAAACATGTGAAATTATGACGAGAAGCAGGAATAAATATATCGGCTGCTAAAACACATTCCCAATAATAACTTCTTTTTTCAGAGGTTGGAAATCCACAACTTTAGATTAAGTGTTGTATGTTTATTCAGGCAGCAGAAATATATATATATATATATATATATATATATATATATATATATTAATATTAAATATATTTCAATGTCTTTAAAAGTCTTCACATAGTTGCAGATTAGTTTCCTGTTGGGTGTTTGTGGCTGCAGCTCGACACACGACGTGAGCTGTCTGTCCGCCGTCACAGGAAGTCTGTGTCACCTGTAAACTTCCTTCCTTCCCTTCATTGTGTCTTTTGAGGGATTTCACAGATTACTCACATGTTTCACTGGAAGGTGAAGCGATGATGAAGCAACATAATAATAATTATTATTAATAATAATCCAGACCTGGAAGGATCTAAAGATAAACCTGTCTGTGAAACCTCCGCTGCCCCCTAGTGGCAGCTTCTGATGACCAACGCTGGGACTTTTATCTATATTTTACTTTTTAATTAGTATTTTTAAATCAAGGTTTCACTTCAACAAAACGTTTCTTTTATATTTCACTTTTAATTGAATATCTTTTTACAATCAAAATAAAACTAAATAATAAAACTACATCTTTTTAACAAATTAAAAAGACTTTCCTCTAAGGGCCAACACTAGTT
>NW_021166845.1:25000-90000 GCF_900634415.1 Cottoperca gobio | reverse complement strand
ATTACTGTATAAATATATATATTACTGTATAAATATATATTACTGTATAAATATATATATATATTACTATTACTGTATAAATATATATATATTACTGTATATTACTATTACTGTATAAATATATATTACTATTACTGTATAATATATATTACTGTATAAATATATATATATATTACTATTACTGTATAAATATATATATATTACTGTATAAATATATATTACTGTATAAATATATATATTACTATTACTGTATAAATATATATATTACTGTATAAATATATATATATTACTGTATAAATATATATTACTGTATAAATATATATATTAATGTATAAATATATATTACTGTATAAATATATATATTACTGTATAAATATATATAAAATCTCTGGGAACCATCACCTTATCGTGGTGGAGAGGTTTGTGTGTCCCTATGAACCTGAGAGCTGTGTTGTCTGGAGCCTAGTGCTCCTGGTAGGGTCTCCCAAGGCAAATTGGTCTCAGGCGAGGGGCCAGACTAAGAATGGTTCAAAAACGACTTCATGAAAAAAAAAAAGGGAAAGGAAAGTAGAGACCCTGACTGGAGGAAGCCCGGGGCCCCCGTCTGGAGCCACGACAGCGAGCGCCTGGTGGCCGGGTTTGCCACGGAGCCCGGTCGGGCACAGGCCGAAGAAGCTACTTGATGCCTCCCATCCATCCATCCTGTGGGCCCACCACTCATGGGAAAAACCGCTGGGGTCGGGTGCGCTGTCACACGGGTGGCAGTGATGGTCAGGGACCTCGACGGACCAGACCCGGGCAGCAGAGGCTGGCTCTGGGGACGTGGAACGTCACCTCTCTGTGGGGGAAGGAGCCGGAACTAGTGCGGGAGGTGGAGCGCTACCAGTTGGATCTGGTGGGGCTTACCTCTACACACAGTCTTGGCTCTGGAACCGTACTCCTGGATAGGGGTTGGACTCTATCCTTCTCCGGAGTTGCCCAAGGTGTGAGGTGTCGGGCCGGGGTGGGGATACTCGCTAGCCCCCGGCTGAGCGTGGCTACGTTGGAGTTTACCCCGGTGGACGAGAGGGTCGCCTCCCTACGCCTTCGGGTTATGGGGGGGAAAACTCTGACAGTTGTTTGTGCCTATGCCCCAAACCGCAGTTCGGAGTATTCAGCCTTCTTGGAGACCCTGAATGGAGCCCTGCAGGGGGCTCCAGTAGGGGACTCCGTAGTCTTGCTGGGAGACTTCAACGCACACGTGGGAAATGATGGAGACACCTGGAGAGGCGTGATTGGGAGAAAGGGCCTCCCTGATCTAAACCCGAACGGTCGTTTGTTGTTGGACTTCTGTGCTAGTCATGGAATGGCCATAACAAACACCATGTTCGAACATAAGGATGCTCATAAGTGCACGTGGTACCAGAGCACCCTAGGCCAAAGGTCAATGATCGATTTTATCATCTGATCTGAGGCCGCATGTTTTGGACACTCGGGTGAAGAGAGGGGCGGAGCTGTCGACTGATCACCATCTGGTGGTGAGTTGGATCAAGGGGTGGGGGAAGACTCTGGACAGACCTGGTAAACCCAAACGGGTAGTGCGGGTGAACTGGGAATGTCTGGAGGAAGCCCCTGTCCTGGGGATCTTTAACTCACACCTCCGGCGGAGCTTTTCAGACATCCCTGTGGAGGTTGGGGGCATTGAACCTGAGTGGGCGATGTTCAAAACCTCTATTGCTGAAGCTGCGGTGATGAGCTGTGGTTTCAAGGTCTTAGATGCCTCAAGGGGCGGTAACCCTCGAACACCGTGTTGGACCCCGCTGGTCAGGGAAGCCATCCGACTGAAGAAGGAGTCCTTCCGGGTTATGTTATCCGGGAGGACTCAGGAAACAGTTGCAGGGTATCGAAGGACTAGAAGGGCGGCAGCTTCTGCCGTGTCAGAGGCAAAGCAGCGGCTGTGGGAGAAGTTCAGAGAAGCTATGGAGAAGGACTTTCGGTCGGCACCAAGGTGCTTCTGGAAAACCATCCGGCACCTCAGGAGGGGGAAGCGAGGAACCATCCAAGCTGTGTACAGCAAGGGTGGGACCCTGCTGACTTCGACTGAGGTTATCGGCCGGTGGAAGCACTTTGAGGAACTCCTGAATCCGACTAACACGCCCTCTATGGTTGAGGCAGAGCTGGAAGCTGATGGGGGATCATCGTCAATTTCCCTGATGGAAGTCACTGAGGTAGTCAAACAACTCCACAGTGGCAAAGCCGCAGGGGTTGATGAGATCCGTCCAGAAATGCTGAAGGCTTTGGGTGTTGAGGGGCGGTCTTGTTTGACACGCCTCGTCAACATTGCGTGGAAGTCTGGGACAGTGCCTAGGGGTTGGCAGACCGGGGTGGTGGTTCCCCTATTTAAAAAGGGGGACCAGAGAGTGTGTGCCAACTACAGGGGTATCACACTTCTCAGCCTCCCTGGTAAAGTCTACTCCAAGGTACTGGAAAGGAGGGTTCGGCTGGTAGTCGAACCTCTGATTGAAGAGGAACAATGCGGATTCCGTCCTGGTCGTGGAACAACGGACCAACTCTTCACTCTCGCAAGGATCCTGGAGGGGGCCTGGGAGTACGCCCATCCGGTCTACATGTGTTTTGTGGATCTGGAGAAGGCGTATGACCGGGTCCCCCGGGTGATACTGTGGGAGGTGCTGCGGGAGTATGGGGTGAGGGGGTCACTTTTGAGGCCATCCAATCCCGGATACTCGGCAGTAAGTCGGACTCGTTTCCAGTGAATGTTGGCCTCCACCAGGGCTGCGCTTTATCACCAATCCTGTTCGTGATTTTCATGGATAGGATATCGACGCGTAGTCGTGGAGGAGAGGGGTTGCAGTTCGGTGACCTGAGGATCTCATCACTGCTCTTTGCAGATGATGTGGTCCTTATGGCATCATCGGTCTGTGACCTTCAACAGTCACTGGATCGGTTCGCAGCCGAGTGTGAAGCGGTTGGGATGAGGATCAGCACCTCAAAATCTGAGGCCATGGCCTACTCCGGGTAGGGAATGAGCCTTTACCCCAAGTGAAGTTCAAGTACCTCGGGGTCTTGTTCGCGAGTGAGGGGACGATGGAGCGAGAGATTGGCCGGAGAATCGGAGCAGCGGGGGCGGAATTACAGTCACTTTACCGCACCGTTGTGACGAAAAGAGAGCTGAGCCAGAAGGCAAAGCTCTCAATATACCGGTCGATCTTCGTTCCTACCCTCACCTATGGTCATGAAGGCTGGGTCATGACCGAAAGAACGAGATCACGGGTACAAGCGGCCGAAATAGGTTTTCTCAGACGGGTGGCTGGCGTCTCCCTTAGAGATAGGGTGAGAAGCTCAGCCATCCGTGAGAGACTCGGAGTAGAGCCAGTTGAGGTGGTTCATCTAGTAAGGATGCCACCTGGGCGCCTCCCTAGGGAGGTGTTCCAGGCACGTCCAGCTGGGAGGAGCCCCCGGGGAAGACCCAGGACTCGGTGGAGAGATTATATCTCCTCACTGGGAACGCCTCTGGATCCCCCAGTCGGAGCTGGAGGATGTGGCCCGGAGAAGGGAAGATTGGGGTTCCTTACTGGAGCTGTTGCCCCCGCGACCCGATCCCGGATAAGCGGTGGACAATGGATGGATGTATAAATATATATATATTACTGTATAAATATATATTACTGTATAAATATATATATATTACTATATAAATATATATATTACTGTATAAATATATATATTTATATAGTAATATATATATTTATACAGTAATATATATATTTATATAGTAATATATATATTACTGTATAAATATATATATTACTGTATAAATATATATATTTAGACAGTAATATATATATTTCTGTATAAATATATGAAAGAAGTCAGACAGGTGTGTCAGTTACAGTTCTTAGAGAGAAAGACGTCTCTACTAACTCCAGGTCACGTTCTACTTCCTGTTTCTGTCGGTGCAGGTGCGCCACACACTAGAGACAGCTTCCTGCTCCGCCCTGAATCATGTCCCAGTTGGGTTGATTTGATGTCTTGTGTTTGACCTTCTGCCCCCTGCTGGTGTTGTTGTGCGCTGCAGGTAGCAGCGACCCGGAGCGAGGAAGGCAGTCTGGAGGCTCTCAGGAGAAGCTGCTGCTGGAGCGGCGCGGCCTCACGGGAGACTCCCCACGGGACTCCGGCTGCTACGAGAGCAACGAGAACCTGAACGGTAACGACAGCCTGAGTCGCGCCTGAACGTTCTTCTCCTCCTCCTCCTCACTGCTGTAGACTTCAGTCCTTCCTGCTCCAGCACCATCTCCTCTGGAAAGACTCTTCTGGTGCTCCGGCTGTTCTTCAAGCTTCTTCTTCAAGTCTTCTGTTTCTGCACCAGCTGTTCTGCGTCTCCAGCTGTTTTGCGTTCAGAGCTTCTGACTTTGTCTTTCTTTAGCATCCTGATATAATATCAGCAGGTCGTCTCTAAACTAACTCTCCGTGCTCTGACACTCGTAGGTCATATAACCATACGGCATGATAAAGCTCCTGTGTGAACTAAATACTGGATTAACTTCAATAACACTTTCAAGTGAGATTATAGAAGACACTTATATTTCTGCTGCTGTGACTGCAAATACAAATGTGTTAAAGTTCAGTCTGCTCTTTAAAAACAACTCAACATGTTTCACATCAGTAATCACGAGATCTCTGATTCCATGGAAGGAATAACAGATTATATTGATATGTATAGTTCTATATCTGTAGCTCTATATCTGCAGCTCTATATCTGCAGCTCTGCTCACGATGCATCGACTTCACAGAGAAACGTGATCACATGAAACTAAAAGAGATGTTAGTGCAGAGCAGCTCTGATGTTCTCTGTGTACATGTTCAAGTGACCTGAAGATGGTTTCATCTGCAGATCTACAGCTGCAGATCTGCAGATCTACAGATCTACCAGCTGCAGATCAAGGCTGCAGATCAAGGCTGCAGATCTACAGATCTACAGCCTTGATCTGCAGATCTACAGATCTACCAGCTGCAGATCTACGGCTGCAGATCAAGGCTGCAGATCTACAGCTGCAGATCTACAGATCTACCAGCTGCAGATCTACGGCTGCATATCTACGGCTGCAGATCTACAGATCTACCAGCCCCAGATCTACGGCTGCAGATCTACAACTGCAGATCTACAGATCTACCAGCTGCAGATCTACAGCTGCAGGTCTACAGATCTACCAGCTGCAGATCTACAGCTGCAGATCTACAGATCTACCAGCTGCAGATCTACGGCTGCAGAACTACAGCTGCAGATCTACGGATCTACCAGCTGCAGATCTACGGCTGCAGATCTACAGATCTACCAGCTGCAGATCTACGGCTGCAGATCTACGGCTGCAGATCTACCAGCCCCAGATCTACGGCTGCAGATCTACCAGCCCCAGATCTATGGCTGCAGATCTACAGATCTACCAGCCCCAGATCTACGGCTGCAGATCTACAACTGCAGATCTACAGATCTATAGATCTGTAGATCTGCAGCTGTGAGGTGTGTGTGGTGGTTTTGCTGATAGTAGTGACTGTTGAAGCGCGTGTGATGATATCTTCTCCTGCAGTAGTTTCTTGCGTGATTCATTCTTCTTGTGGTTCTTTGGTTTGGCTTCAGTCTAATAAACGACTTCCTGTGAAGGTCGGAGGTCACGCGGCGTCACATCTGCATTCTGATCTTTGTGTGTATATTTTTTTAGTCCAGTAAAATAAAATGTTGCGCAATATTTTATCATGTGCCTGAAAGAATTAAAAATATTTACTAAATAAAATATTATACTTGTTCAACTATTTGCATTTCGTATAATTGTAAATGCACTAAAATGCAGATTTATGAAACTTTTAAATGGTTTAACCCTTTAACACCGAATGTGTCGGCGACGACACATTCGGTGTTAAAGGTTTAACACGTTTAAAAGTTAAACTGAAGTCTCAGCGTTCTCTGAAGTACTTCTGTCGGGGTGACCAATAAACAAGTCCTGAAACATCCTGCAACACCGAGCGCCCTGCTGCTGCTGCTGTTACTGTTACTGTTGTTGCTGCTGCTGCTGTTACTGTTGCTGCTGTTACTGCTGCTGTTACTGCTGCTGCTGCTGTTACTGCTGCTGCTGTTGCTGCTGTTACTGCTGCTGCTGCTGCTGCTGTTGTTACTGCTGCTGTTACTGCTGCTGCTGCTGTTACTGCTGCTGTTGCTGCTGCTGCTGCTGTTACTGCTGCTGCTGTTACTGCTGCTGTTGCTGCTGCTGCTGTTACTGCTGCTGCTGTTGTTGCTGCTGCTGTTACTGCTGCTGCTACTGTTGCTGTTACTGCTGCTGCTGCTGTTACTGCTGCTGCTGTTGCTGCTGCTGCTGTTGCTGCTGCTGCTGTTACTGCTGTTACTGCTGCTGCTACTGATGCTGTTACTGCTGCTGTTACTGCTGCTGCTGCTGTTACTGCTGCTGCTGCTGTTACTGCTGCTGTTACTGCTGCTGCTGCTGCTGCTGCTGTTACTGCTGCTGCTGTTGCTGCTGCTGCTGTTACTGCTGCTGTTACTGCTGCTGCTGTTGCTGCTGCTGCTGCTGTTACTGTTACTGCTGCTGCTGTTACTGCTGCTGTTGCTGCTGTTGCTGCTGCTGCTGTTACTGCTGCTGCTGTTGTTGCTGCTGCTGTTACTGCTGCTGCTACTGTTGCTGTTACTGCTGCTGCTGTTGTTGCTGCTGCTGTTACTGCTGCGGCTACTGTTGCTGTTACTGCTGCTGCTGCTGTTACTGCTGCTGCTGTTGCTGCTGTTGCTGCTGTTACTGCTGCTGCTGTTGCTGCTGTTACTGCTGCTGCTGCTGCTGCTGCTACTGCTGTTATTGCTGCTGCTACTGATGCTGTTACTGCTGCTGCTACTGATGCTGTTACTGCTGCTGTTACTGCTGTTGCTGCTGCTACTGTTGCGGTTACTGCTGCTGCTGCTGCTGCTGTTACTGTTACTGCTGTTGTTACTGTTACTGCTGCTGCTGTTACTGTTACTGCTGCTGACAGCAACACTTCACCACAAGCTGCACTTTTTAAAACTTTCTTATTCTTGAGTTGTTCGTTAGTAAACAGATGTTTTCAGAGTTTTCTGTTCTTAAAACTTCAGTTCATCAAGAATCTGATTCTTTGTTCTCTGTGGAGGCAGCAGAGACAATAAAGTTTTATTCAAGAGTTCAAGGAAACACGGAGGAGCTGATGTACCGAGGGTCATGGGGGGGGTATCTGATGTACAGAGGGTTATGGGGGGGTTCTGATGTACAGAGGGTTATGGGGGGGTTCTGATGTACAGAGGGTCATGGGGGGGGGGGGTATCTGATGTACAGAGGGTCATGGGGGGGGGGGTTCTGATGTACAGAGGGTCATGGGGGGGTATCTGATGTACAGAGGGTCATGGGGGGGTTCTGATGTACAGAGGGTTATGGGGGGGTTCTGATGTACAGAGGGTCATGGGGGGGGGGGTTCTGATGTACAGAGGGTCATGGGGGGGGTTCTGATGTACAGAGGGTTATGGGGGGGTTCTGATGTACAGAGGGTCATGGGGGGGGTGCCTGATGTACAGAGGGTCATGGGGGTTTCTGATGTACAGAGGGTCATGGGGGGGTGCTAATGTACAGAGGGTTATGGGGGGGTTCTGAAGTACAGAGGGTCATGGGGGGGTGCTAATGTACAGAGGGTCATGGGGGGGTTCTGATGTACAGAGGGGGGGGGGTTCTGATGTACAGAGGGTCATGGGGGGGGGGGGGGGTTCTGATGTACAGAGGGTCAGTTTAAAGACGTCTCAGCAGCTTCCTGATCTGCACACACTCACTTGTTTATTTCAGGAAGGGACAAAATGACTTCTTCCTCCACGAGCCGGTCCTCCTCCGGTTTTGAGTTGAGCCACCTTCCGTCCCCTGAGTCCTCCACCCTCCCCCCTCCCTCGACCTCCAGCAGCTCCTGTAAGACGTCCCTCCCGCCCCGTATCTCCCCCCCACTCCCCCCTGACACCAGCGTCAGCCTCCTGAGCCCAGCAGGAGCGCTTCTTCACACTGCGATGAGCTGGAGCTGCTCGGCGCTCAAAGGAGCTGCAGCATCAGACCTGAGGAGCAGCCCCCCCCTCCACGACCTCCATGACCTCCACCGAGAGGAGCAGAGGAAACTCATCCCCCCAAAGAACTGGAGTCTGGAGACAGAGAAGAGCTGGCAGCACGCTGTGTTTGCCCCTCAACCAACAGAATTAACAGAAAGCACGCAGCTTCCTGCAGGAAGGTCCGACCATCCTTTACCCCCCCCCCCCACCAAACACACAGCCCGCCTGCACGAATACCGTCTCCTCAGAGCCTCGCTCACTTTCTGCCAACTCTGAAGCCCGCCGGCTGAAAATGAGAAGAAATAATAAGACGGTCACGACAGTAAAGCTGGAGTCGCTTCCTTCTTCTTCTTCTTCGTCTTCATCGGCTGATGTTGGATGAAGAACAACTTCCTCTCAGTTTGAAATACAGACCAGATGCAACTTAGATATTTTCACGACGGATTAATCTGCCAATTATTTTCTCAATTAATCGTTTCAAACATCAGAACATATTGAGAAACGTCTCGTTGTGTCCAGAACCCTAAACTTTAATATCAACATGAAATCTGTTCCTCGGTTTACACTCGACACAAAGTCTTTATTTCTAATAGTTTATCGATTGGATTCTAAAGTTTAGATGAGTTTTATTTTTAAATTCTAACTTTATTAACAACGGAGTCCAACACAAACAAAGCCTTTAATACAACTCAACGTGTTAAAGGAATACCACTGATCCTCTGAACTCAGTTACTCCCGTCTCACCTTTACTCCCGTCTCACCTCCCGTCTCACCTTTACTCCCGTCTCACCTTTACTCCCGTCTCACCTTTACTCCCGTCTCGTCTCACCTTTACTCCCGTCTCACCTTTACTCCCGTCTCGTCTCACCTTTACTCCCGTCTCACCTTTACTCCCGTCTCGCCTTTACTCCCGTCTCACCTTTACTCCCGTCTCGACCTTTACTCCCGTCTCGCCTTTACTCCCGTCTCACCTTTACCCCCATCTCACCTTTACTCCCGTCTCGACCTTTACTCCCGTCTCACCTTTACCCCCATCTCACCTTTACCCCCGTCTCGACCTTTACTCCCGTCTCGCCTTTACCCCCATCTCACCTTTACTCCCGTCTCGCCTTTACTCCCGTCTCGACCTTTACTCCCGTCTCGACCTTTACTCCCGTCTCGCCTTTACTCCCGTCTCGCCTTTACTCCCGTCTCGCCTTTACTCCCGTCTCGCCTTTACTCCCGTCTCAACCTTTACTCCCGTCTCGCCTTTACTCCCGTCTCGACCTTTACTCCCGTCTCGCCTTTACTCCCGTCTCGACCTTTACTCCCGTCTCGCCTTTACTCCCGTCTCAACCTTTACTCCCGTCTCGCCTTTACTCCCGTCTCGCCTTTACTCCCGTCTCAACCTTTACTCCCGTCTCGCCTTTACTCCCGTCTCGCCTTTACTCCCATCTCACCTTTACTCCCGTCTCGCCTTTACTTCTTTAACAACACTTTCTCACATGCCTCCAAAGTGAGCGAATCTAAAAACGTCGAAAAGTCTTAAATGGAGCAAAACAGTTTTCTTTATGAATTCATATGAACAGTGAGTTAGTGATATATAAAAGATCCTTTAGTCAATTATTACTTTAAATAGATTATGATATGTGGACTTTAATCTAACTGCAAGTAGTGATTGTAATAAATGAAGCGCTGTAAAATACGAGATATAATAATAATAATAATAATAATAAACAGCAGGTTTCATTTGTCTTGACAAAGTTTAATTTCCAGCATTTTAAAGAACATGAGTTGTTTATTATTTGACATCAGTAAATCATGTACATATTATTCTGTTCATTAATAAAGCTTTCTCTTGTCATTCATCACTTTCTACTTTCAAGTGTTTCTTCGTCTCTCTGCAACTGTTGCCATCAAATAGTAGAAATTTAAAAAGTAGTATTTATTATGACATCACAAAACCTGTCAACAGTTAAGTAAAATATATTATTAAAATTGTTAGTTTTGTTGAATTTTACTCTTATTACAGTCACAAACTAATGAATACGTTAGGTCAGAACTTTATGTATTTGATGAAGTCTGAACTTTTGTCAAACTTATTCCTGTCTGTTGAGTGTTTATTTAATCAAATGACATAATCATGATCCCAAAGGCATCCAGGATCTGTGCAAAAGTAAGCAAGTAAACTAAGGGCCTGGCTCTTCCCAAGCTTGAACTAAGGGCCAGCTCTTCCCAAGCTTTAACTAAGGGCCAGCTCTTCCCAAGCTTTAACTAAGGGTCAGCTCTTCCCAAGCTTTAACTAAGGGCCAGCTCTTCCCAAGCTTTAACTAAGGGCCCGCTCTTCCCAAGCTTTAACTAAGGGCCAGCTCTTCCCAAGCTTTAACTAAGGGTCAGCTCTTCCCAAGCTTTAACTAAGGGCCAGCTCTTCCCAAGCTTTAACTATGGGTCGGCTCTTCCCAATCTTTAACTATGGGCCAGCTCTTCCCAAGCTTTAACTAAGAGCCGGCTCTTCCCAAGCTTTAACTAAGGGCCCGGCTCTTCTCAAGCTTTAACTATGGGCCCGCTCTTCCCAAGCTTTAACTGAGGGCCGGCTCACTGTCTTATACTCTACAAACCCATGACATAAATGATTTCCTTATATACACACTGTTTAAAATGTCAAACTTGTAAATTCTTAAGATTTACGTTTTGATTAGTTGTCTATCGATGATTTAAATCTCATTTATTATTTAAAGACGGGTGTTATCAGCAGTAAAAGCAGGATTTAGTTACAGACTTCACAGTTTAGCCTGTCGTTGCATCTCATGGAGGCTCTGCCGGACCAGCCCCAAGGCGTCCAGGGCGGTGCCCCAGGCGAGTGTGACCCCCACCCCTCCGTGGCCGTAGTTGTGCACCACGGGCATGCTGCGTCCCTGCAGCTGCAGCAGCTCCCGCTCCACCCTCGGGTTCCTCCTGCTCGGCCGCAGCCCGACCCACTGGCTCAGGACTCGCGCCCTGCGCAGCGACGGCTCCAGCCGGCTGCAGCGCTCCAGGATGCTCCGCGTGTCGCCTTCGTCCACCTGGAGGCGCCAGTCCCCTTCCTGCCTCGTGCCGCCCACAATGACGCTGTGTATGCCGGGGTAGATGTAGGTCATCCCGTCCCCGTCTCTGATGAAGTGCTTCAGCCATGGCGCCTTCATCTTCAGGACCTGACCTCTGACGGGCTGCACCGCCTCGTCACTCGCCAGCTCTCTGGAGCCCAGACCGGAGCAGTTCACGATGATGTCGTAGCTGCTGCTTAACTCCTGAAGGCTCTCCACCCTCCTCTGCTCCACCCAACCTCCAGCTTTCCTGAACCTTCACAAAACAACACTTCATGTTGTTATAAAGAGCAGAAACTAAACATACATTTATCTGCAAATACCTGATGAGATAAGTGATGTGAGTTTAAAACTAAATAATATAAAAATAATCATTTATAATCCTTCACAAGCGCTCAGATCTTCTACTTCTGGGTTTTGTTACCTATGCTCAGAAATGATGGAATATCTCACCAAAAGGATTTCTTATTTATTTGGCTCATAATTAATGTTATTTATTTACTAATTCCCTCATTTTTATTATTCTGAATGATGTTTTTTTACTTTCACTTTATATTTGAGCATCATTTTATTTTCTCGTTGCTCTGATAGAGCAGCTTCCTGTCACATGTTCCTCTGTGGGGGAAATAACCCCGTGTATATATATTTAATATTAAACATTTAAGTGTTGCTAATATAAATAAAAGTGTCTCCTCTTCATTTAAATGTTTTCCAGGATCTGCTTCGTGCTCACGCTTCATTGATGGAGACGTGTAGAATAAAGACATTGATGACATTAACATATGGAAGACATGATGTGTTCAAGGACCGTCGTAAAGTTGAAAGTCTGAACATAATTTCTTTGTGATTTTGCAGATTTTTTCAAAGAAACCTTTCAAACCTTCTGGAACTTTGTGATTTATTTGTGTGTGAAACACTTTGAGCTCCATCTCTTGTATGAAAAGTGTTTGATGCATAAAGTGTTTTATCATAATTATCATTATTAGTGACAATAAGAGGACACACCTCTTCTCCAGCCAGGGCAGGTAGCTGCTACATTCACACTTGATGGTCGTGAACGCGTGGCCGAACTTGTGATCCGGAAACCTTTTCAGCTCCCCGTCGCTCATGAAGCGGAAGCCGATCACAAAGTCTGACCAGAAGGGTTTCTGCTCGGCCGGGACGTCCCTGAAGATCTGCCAGCTGGAGAGCAGAAGAGGAGTGAGAGGATGCAGAGAGAAACATGCAGAGCTGAAAGCTGCACAGCAGTTACCCCGAGCTCAGCATGACCCCGG
Organism: Cottoperca gobio; assembly: GCF_900634415.1. Lineage (NCBI taxonomy): Eukaryota > Metazoa > Chordata > Actinopteri > Perciformes > Bovichtidae > Cottoperca > Cottoperca gobio. The sequence goes on along the minus strand of NW_021166845.1, from coordinate 77,575 downwards.
CCTCAGGAGCCACTTCAGACTGAGCGATGTGCAGCAGGTGATCGAAGCTCAACTGAAACCAGCGTCTCTGCGTCTCCAGAGGAACATCTGACGAGAGGAACATCCTCCACATTAACTCAGTGATGGAGGAACTCCACCCGTTTAACTGCATGTTGCAGCAGCGACTTCACTTCCATGCGAGACGTTTAATGTCTTTTTACATTTGTTGTGTCGTTAACTACTGAAACTACAAACGATCTGCAGATGATACAAACACAGCAGCTCTAAAACAACTCGGATCTAAAGATTCTTTTAGTTTGTAATATAACTGCTGTAATATATTTTAGACATTAAAGAGTTTGAAATCAGTCGATAAGTAAAAGTTTGTATTCCATAATTTGACTCCTGCATTTTACCAAATAAGACTTTAGACACGTTAAAGATGTAAAACTGTGAAAGAATGTTTAAGATTATAAAGTTATAAAAGTGACGAGTGAGAATCTTTTACTAAGTACTTTGATCTTACGAGAATCAATTCTCATGACTGTGTACTCTGTGTACTGTGTGTACTCTCTGTGTACTGTGTGTACTCTCTGTGTACTCTCTGTGTACTGTGTGTACTGTGTGTACTCTCTGTGTACTCTGTGTGTACTGTGTGTACTCTGTGTGTACTCTGTGTACTCTGTGTGTACTCTGTGTACTGTGTGTACTGTGTGTACTCTGTGTGTACTCTGTGTGTACTCTGTGTACTCTGGCTGAGCATTGAAACATTTAAGAGACAGAATAGTTTGTTGCATCGTGTATAAAATATGTGTCATTATATTGTTACCTGGGAACTGAGCAGTGAACATCAAGCCAGCAGCTCCGTCGCTGGTGGTGTCGGGACTGAACCTGTCCCCCAGCAGGGTGACGCTGCAGGGGGGCAGAGCCTCCGCGATGCACACGGCGGTGGAGAAGCCCACCACGCCCGCTCCCACCACCACCACCCGCACACGCTTCATCCTGCACACCTGCGTCTCACCTGCAGCACACAAAGCTTTTAAACTGCAAGTTAATGCACAACTTCTGCAGGTCAAAGGTTCCGCTCAGAGGAGAGACAGCTGCCCCCCCCCCCCCCAGCTGTTATATCACGTTATCACCAGCTGTAGTGAAAGTCATGCTTTTACAATTATAAGACAATAATATTATTCTGCTTCTTGAGTACTTTTAGTTTTTGCACTTTAAGTATGTTGTACTTTTACTTGATTCATACAAATTCATAAAAGTAAAGTGTGTCGTAATAAGATTGATAGTATGTAATATAAAAATAATAAGTATCGTGTAGTTAGTACAAAGTCACAGAATAATGTCATACAGACACCTGTATTCACCTACCTGTGATATTAATGAGCACTAATGTTTCTCCTCCGCGAGTGTTCACCTGCACAAAGGTGCATAACAAGTGTTAAAGTGTTTCCTGCGTGTCGACCTTTGGAACGAGTATTACGTCACACAGTACATGCGGTCAGTGTGCAGAGTCTCGCCTAGAATCACACCTCTCGCGATAACTCACGCACATTCCCACCGTCCGTCCACAGCGGAAGTCGAAGGTAAGGTCCTTAAAGCTCACTATGTTTGAATCCCGCCGCGGTTTGTTCGCGTTGAACCCGAACACACAGTCTGACCCGAACACACAGACAGAGAGGCTTCGGAATAAAGTTCATTTAACGCGTTATTACTGCGCACACTTCGCTCTTCGTGCTAGCTTTCACGTGCTTCTGGCTAGCGGCGGAACCATTGTTTGTTAGCATGCTTGCTAACCTTCACTGCTGGTTTGTCTGCAGGTGTAAACGCACTACAGGTGAACAGGGACACATGTCAAACATATCTCTTTATATATCTATAAAGGTGAACTTAATATGAAGTCTTTAAACTTCTCTTGCAGTTTAAAGATATTCACTTAACAATAATACAAACACAGAACAGCAGATTCATTTGTTATATATATTACTCAAAATGATAAATGGATCAGAATTGTTGATTTCCTTTATGTTTATACAGAATAAACAATGATGTCAGCCGCCAACCAAACATTAAAGAAGACTTCATCCTGCTGTTGATTCCTCTTCTTCCTCCTCTTCATCCTTCTTCATTGTAGGGTTCCAACACATGAACCTGTGTCATCACAAGACTTCAGAGCTGATTCATTGAGTTTCACTTTGATACTCAATGAATCAGCTTTACAGAAAGATTCTTCTTAAACGTGAACGTTAAATAAATGATGTGCAGATTAGTGGATGGTGTCGCCGCCTGGGAAGGAGCTCCTCTCATGAGAAGTGTTTCCTGTTTGTTTCCCTGCAGAAGATGTCGGCGACTTGTCCCCTCGTTTCTCTTCATTCACACTCGCACCAGCAGAGCATCCTGAGCAGATTCAACGAGCTGAGGAGGAGAGACGTCCTGTGCGACGTCACGCTTGTGGTGGAGGACGTGCACTTCAAGGCACACAGAGTCCTGCTGGCCGCCAGCAGCGAGCACTTCTCTGTCATGTTCAGGGCGGAGCCTCAGAGCGGGCAGGCGACCTGCCGGCTGCACGGCGTGTCTGCAGAGATGTTTGCAGCCGTGCTGGAGTTCATCTACAGCGCGCAGGTGTCTGTGCTGGAGGGCGCCTCGCCGCGGCTCCTCGCCGCGGCTCGTCTCATGGAGGTCAGCGACCTGGTGGAAGCGCTCACGGAGCTCCCGCGCTCTGCGGAGGAGGCTACAGGTGAGGAGGCGAAGGTAGACGCACCTGAGGTGCCAGATCTGTCCAAACGCAGAAGAGGACGACCAAAGAAGAATGTAGCAGAGCCGGAGGGGAGAGGTGCAGCGTGCGGGCGCTCCGAGGACGAGCAGTGTGCTGAGGCAGCGACAGACTCGCAGCCTAAAGACGAGACGGATTATAACCCAGGACTCCACCAGAGCCGGCAGAGCAAACGGAAGATCAGGCCCCCCGTGAAATACAAGAGCTACAAGGTGAGCAGCGACACGGCAGGAAGCAGAGAGCCGGGGAAGAGAGGCAGGAAGAGGAAGTACCCCCGACACGGAGGCTCGCTGCGACGACTGCAGCAAAGTGTTCAAGAACCACCTGTTCTTAAAGATCCACCAGAGGACTCACACAGGTGTGTGTGTGTGTGTGTGTGTGTGTGTGTGTGTGTGTGTGTGTGTGTGTGTGTGTGTGTGTGTGTGTGTGTGTGTGTGTGTGTGTGTGTGTGTGTGTGTGTGTGTGTGTGTGTGTGTGTGTGTGTTCTGCATTTCATATTTCCACCTTGTCCCTCCCCAGGAGAGAAGCCTTTCCAGTGCCTGGTGTGTGTGAAGGCTTTTACACAGAAGCACACGCTGCAGGTGCACCAGCGCATGCACACGGGAGAGAAGCCGTTTGTGTGCAACGTCTGCTGCAAGGCGCTCTCCACCAAACACGCCCTGCAGGAGCACATGAACCTGCACCAAGGTTACACACGTTACACACGTTATACACGCTGTACTGCACGTTACACACGTTACACACGTTATACACGCTGTACTGCACGTTACACAGCACGTTACACACGTTACAAACGTTATACACGCTGTACTGCACGTTACACACGTTATACACGCTGTACTGCACGTTACACACGTTACACACGTTATACACGCTGTACTGCATGTTACACACGTTACACACGTTATACACTCTGTGCTGCACGTTACACACGTTATACACGCTGTACTGCATGTTACACACGTTACACACATTATACACGCTGTGCTGCACGTTACACACGTTATACACGCTGTGCTGCACGTTACACACGTTATACACGCTGTGCTGCACGTTACACACGTTATACACGTTATACACGCTGTGCTGCACGTTACACACGTTATACACGCTGTGCTGCACGTTACACACGTTATACACGTTATACACGCTGTGCTGCACGTTACACACGTTATACACGCTGTACTGCATGTTACACACGTTATACACGCTGTGCTGCACGTTACACACGTTATACACGCTGTGCTGCACGTTACACACGTTATACACGTTATACACGCTGTGCTGCACGTTACACACGTTATACACGCTGTACTGCATGTTACACACGTTATACACGCTGTGCTGCACGTTACACACGTTATACACGCTGTGCTGCACGTTACACACGTTATACACGTTATACACGCTGTGCTGCACGTTACACACGTTATACACTCTGTACTGCATGTTACACACGTTACACACGTTATACACGCTGTGCTGCACGTTACACACGTTACACACGTTATACACTCTGTGCTGCACGTTACACACGTTACACACATTATACACGCTGTACTGCACGTTACACACGTTATACACGTTATACACGCTGTACTGCACGTTATACACGTTATACACGTTATACACGCTGTGCTGCACGTTACACACGTTACACACGTTATACACGCTGTACTGCACGTTATACACGTTATACACTCTGTGCTGCACGTTATACACGTTATACACGCTGTGCTGCACGTTACACACGTTACACACGTTATACACGCTGTACTGCACGTTACACACGTTACACACGTTATACACGCTGTACTGCACGTTATACACGTTACACACGTTATACACGCTGTGCTGCACGTTACACACGCTGTACTGCACGTTACACACGCTGTACTGCACGTTACACACGTTATACACGCTGTGCTGCACGTTACACACGCTGTACTGCACGTTACACACGCTGTACTGCACGTTACACACGTTACACACGCTGTGCTGCACGTTACACACGCTGTGCTGCACGTTACACACGCTGTGCTGCACGTTACACACGCTGTACTGCACGTTACACACGTTATACACGCTGTACTGCACGTTACACACGTTATACACGCTGTGCTGCACGTTATACACGCTGTACTGCACGTTACACACGCTGTACTGCACGTTACACACGTTTTTCACGCTGTACTGCACGTTATACACGCTGTACTGCACGTTACACACGTTATACACGCTGTACTGCACGTTATACACGTTATACACGTTATACACGCTGTGCTGCACGTTACACACGTTACACACGTTATACACGCTGTACTGCACGTTATACACGTTATACACTCTGTGCTGCACGTTATACACGTTATACACGCTGTGCTGCACGTTACACACGTTACACACGTTATACACGCTGTACTGCACGTTACACACGTTACACACGTTATACACGCTGTACTGCACGTTATACACGTTACACACGTTATACACGCTGTGCTGCACGTTACACACGCTGTACTGCACGTTACACACGCTGTACTGCACGTTACACACGTTATACACGCTGTGCTGCACGTTACACACGCTGTACTGCACGTTACACACGCTGTACTGCACGTTACACACGTTACACACGCTGTGCTGCACGTTACACACGCTGTGCTGCACGTTACACACGCTGTGCTGCACGTTACACACGCTGTACTGCACGTTACACACGTTATACACGCTGTACTGCACGTTACACACGTTATACACGCTGTGCTGCACGTTATACACGCTGTACTGCACGTTACACACGCTGTACTGCACGTTACACACGTTTTTCACGCTTGTACTGCACGTTATACACGCTGTACTGCACGTTACACACGTTATACACGCTGTACTGCACGTTATACACGCTGTACTGCACGTTATACACGCTGTACTGCACGTTACACACGTTATACACGCTGTACTGCACGTTATACACGCTGTACTGCACGTTATACACGCTGTACTGCACGTTACACACGTTATACACGCTGTACTGCATGTTATACACGCTGTACTGCACGTTATACACGCTGTACTGCACGTTATACACGCTGTACTGCACGTTACACACGTTATACACGCTGTACTGAATGTTATACACGCTGTACTGCATGTTATACACGCTGTACACGCTGTACTGCCTGTTACACACGCTGTACTGCACGTTATACACGCTGTACACGCTGTACTGCACGTTATACACGCTGTACTGCACGTTACACACGTTATACACGCTGTACTGCACGTTACACACGCTGTACTGCACATTATACATGTTATACACGCTGTACTGCACATTATACACGCTGTACTGCACGTTAGACACGTTATACACGCTGTACTGCGCAGTATTTTCTGATCGATACCTCCTGGAAGGATTTTTTGATTTGGTGAATATAAAATTGTAAATTGTGTATCTAACATAAAGAATTACAATTACTATCAAATTCAAATGTATTAAATAATGTCAGTAAAAAAGTTATATGTAATGTAAAGTCAAGTTTGTTACCATTACCCTTCATCTCATCAGGAGATAAATACCTTCAGCTTGGGATAAATGTGGAAAGAAGTTTCACTCAGAAGAGGGCAACCTGAAGAGTCACTACAGAGTTCATACAGGTGAGGACACGGAGGCAGTAATGATATATAATAGTATATGATATAGATAATATATATATAATTACCTAAAATAATTTTATTTATATATATGATAATATATATATATTAATTATAATATATATTATAATCTTTAAATATAATTTATTTATGTATATTTATTCATATATAATTATATATATAATATCTATATATATATATATATAAATTGTTAGTATAATATATTTTTTATTATCTTTATATATATCTTATAACTCTATATACATTAAATGTATATCTTTCATATCATACTTAATATATATAATATATTTTATATATATATTTCTCTATACTCTCTCATCTATTCTAGTCTCTATATGGTAGAGCGAGATAGAGAGATAGGAAGATATGGTATAGAGAGAGGTATGATGTAGAATATATAGGTAAGAGTTGGAGAGAGAGAGGGGAAGATAGATGAGAGAGAAAGATAGAGATAGAGTATAGGTACTTTTTTTTATATGATATAGAGATATAATAGTATACTAGAGTATAAGAGATAGTGTATAGAGAGAGAAGATAGATAATAGATAGAGATGAGATAGATATATATATATATATATATATATATATATATATATATATATATATATATATTATAATAACGCAGTCACTCTCTGAATAATGTATTTTATGTTTTATTTTGACTTCAAGGCAAATCATTACCAGAATGTGTTCAGTGTCATCACAAGTTCATGGACACGGCTCAGCTGAAGAAGCACCTGAGAACTCACACAGGTAACGTCAGAGAAGATAAATATCATCTGAGATATGTTGATGATAATTGTAATGTGTTTACAGGTGAGAAGCCTTTTACCTGCGAGATCTGTGGGAAGTGTTTCACAGCTAAGAGCACGCTGCAGACTCACATCAGGATCCACAGGTGAGATACAAACCGTCATGTGATGCATTATTACTACAACACCTGTCATTTCAAACCAACTTAACAAAAGTGTTTTCCAGAGGAGAGAAGCCGTACGACTGCAGCCTCTGCAACAAGTCCTTCTCAGACCCGAGCGCCAGACGCAGACACGTGTCGTCCCACTCGGGGAAGAAACCCTTCACCTGCTCCTTCTGCAGCCTCTCCTTCACCCGCCTGGACAACCTGAAGACGCACACCAAGTCACACAACAAGGAACGAGCGGCGCCATCAGAGGAAGCCGCTGCGCCGCCGGAGGACGTGCGGAACATCCTGCAGCTGCAGCCGTACCAGCTGCCCCCCAGCTGCGAGCAGGAGATCCAGCTGGTGGTGACGGGAGACGACATCAACTTTGTGCCGGGTCAGAACCAGGAGATCCTCATCACTGAGGGGCAGGCGGCGGCCCCCTCCAGACTCACCCTCCTCACCCAGTCGGCAGGAAATGTGGCTCAGAGCGGCGGCGTGGACCCGAGCTCCCACATCCAGACTCTGAGCGTGCTGGAGGGCCCGGCGCAGCAGCCCGAGCAGATGCACGTCATCACTCTGAGTAAAGAGGCCATGCAGCACCTCCAGGCGCACCACGGCCCCCCGCAGCCCCTCCATGTCGCACAGCGGCCCGTCCAGCAGCTGCAGGTGCTGCACCAGCCGCTGACCGTGGACGCCTCGCAGGGGCCGGGGGGGCCGCGAGCAGCACGGCCAGGCCATTCACATCAGCAGCCAGAGCAGCCAGCCCATCTCCATCAGCCAGACCAGCGAGCAGATCTCCAGCCACCACATCCAGGGACAGACCTTCCAGATCCAGGCAGGGACCGTGTCCTACCTGTACACCACCGGTGACCACAGCTGAAGCTGCAGGAGAGCTGAAGCTGCAGGAGAGCTGAAGCTGCAGGAGAGCTGAAGCTGCAGGAGAGCTGAGGCTGCAGGAGAGCTGAGGCTGCAGGAGAGCTGAAAGCTGCAGGAGAGCTGAGGCTGCAGGAGAGCTGAAGCTGCAGGAGAGCTGAAGCTGCAGGAGAGCTGAGGCTGCAGGAGAGCTGAGGCTGCGCAGGAGAGCTTGAGGCTGCAGGAGAGCTGAAGCTGAGGCTGCAGGAGAGCTGAGGCTGCAGGAGAGCTGAGGCTGCAGGAGAGCTGAAGCTGCAGGAGAGCTGAGGCTGCAGGAGAGCTGAAGCTGCAGGAGAGAGCTGAAGCTGCAGGAGAGCTGAAGCTGCAGGAGAGCTGAAGCTGCAGGAGAGCTGAAGCTGCAGGAGAGCTGAAGCTGCAGGAGAGCTGAGGCTGCAGGAGAGCTGAAGGCTGCAGGAGAGCTGAAGCTGCGGAGAGCTGAAGTGCAGAGAGCTGAGGCTGCAGGAGAGATGAGCTGAGGCTGCAGGAGAGCTGATGCTGCAGGAGAGCTGAAGCTGAGGCTGCAGGAGCTGAGGCTGCATGAGAGCTGAAGGCTGCAGGAGGCTGAAGCGAGGCTGAGGAGAGCTGAGGCTGCAGGAGAGCTGAAGCTGCAGGAGAGCTGAGGCTGCAGAGAGCTGAAGCTGCAGGAGAGCTGAAGCTGCAGGAGAGCTGAAGCTGCAGTTCACCACTAACTGACCTCTGTCGAGTTACTAAAACTGTATTTCCTCTCCTGCCTCGACGGAGAAGAATCAGAAACAAGTGTTGATGAAAACATCTGTTCACTTTGTGATGAACTGTCCCTTTAACTACAGTAATGAAACTCGTTACCAGTTTAACCTCAACATGCAACCTTTAATCTCACGGCTCTGTTCCTCCCGGATACAGCGTGTGATTGGTTCTTACCAGGAAGTGATTAGCCAATAGCAAACGGCCTCTCTGCAGTATTCCTCTGGAGACAGAAATAAAAGGTGCATCAAACACACTCAGGTGTTCAGTGGTTCTTTAAGCTTTATTTACAGCAGCACCAGCTCTGATACAGCCAAGAGAGTGTGTGTGTGTGTGTGTGTGTGTGTGTGTGTGTGAGAGAGTGTGTGATGTAGTAAATGAAGCGTCATCTCGTCCTGGTGCAGCTGCAGAAATGATATCTGGAAGAACAGCTGTGCACAATTTATTTTTTGTAAAATCAAGAAAATAAACAAATGAGATTCAATATTTCTGACATTAAAGGAATAATTCACCCCAAACTGGACGACTGATGCAGAGAGGGTCAGTGTGTGTGTGTGTGTGTGGGTGTGTGGGGGGGAGGATTCATCAGTTTGTGGTGAAGTGTTCCTTTACATCACACCTTTATGTTCCCTCAGTAGCTAAAGGTCCTCGTCCTGCTGAAAGACGTTGAAGCTTCTTCACGTCTCTGAAGCACACACGCACAACACACACACACACACACACGTAAATCAAATAAATAAGTCATTGAACAAGAAGACAGATGTTTCCAGCTGATACAGATGTAAACAAACACTTTGTTGTGTTGCCCTGACAACTGAATATTTATACTCTGGAATCATCTTCACTTCAAGCACAAATGTTTTGGCAATTTTTATTACTGTGGGTGTTTCTTTCTCACTGACCCCCCCACAGCACCTACTGTAGTGCTGATAACGGGGTGTGGGGGGAGCTGCAGCAGCAAGAGGAGGACGAGCGAAGATGGTGAAAGAGGTTCTGCAGCAAAAACATCATTAATACTATTATGTTATTAATAATAACTTTATATATGTTATTAATATAAATATTAATAACTTTATTAATAATGTTAATATTAATTATATTATTAATATCAATAACATTATTAATGTTATGTAATAAGAATATTATTAATAAGTTTATCTTATAATATTAATAATAATTAACATTATTAAATATGTTATTATTAAGTATGTTAATAATTAGTAATATTATAAATATTATTAAATAAATATTAAATATTATTATTAAATATGTTAAGAATTTATTAACATATTAATATATATTTATATTACCATTATTAATATGAATGTTATTAATCATTTAATAATGTTATTAATAATACTATTATTTATGTTATTTATATTTTATTAATAATGTTATTAATATTAATAACATTATTAATATTAAACATTATTAATATACTATTATTTATATTATTATTATTAATAACATTAATTCCTCTGAAGGAACAGGTTTCACAGGATTTTAAAACAGGGTAAAATAGTCTAAATAAAATAAAACAAAAACCACACGTTCACATCTTGATAACATTCATTTCTACAGATGATATTTGGTGCGTGACTCGGTGTATCAATGGGGGGGGGGGTTAAATCTTTATGTCCTCCAGTTTAATGTAAACAGGGCCGACGGCTGGTTTGGCAAACACGTTGGTTTTCGGTATGAAAGTGAGAGCGAGCAGAGAAAGCCGGTGAAAAACAGAATTCCTGTTTCACTTAGTGAAGCTGCGTGAGTGATTCCCTGAGACTAAACACGAGTTGATGCTTTTCATATAGATTTAATAAAATGTCCGTCTGTAGTTCCATCCTGTGACGCTCAACACTCGACGCCTCACATCGAAGATTATAGGACAAAACACGACATGAAAACACGTTTTGTTCCGTCGAGCTGCAGGACCATGAACCCACATTTTCATCCCGCTCAACTCGGCACCCAGCTGTGAGCGGAAGTCTGTTTCAGGCTTCCTGAATTCCTGTTGGCGTTCTGGGCGGAGGCGAGACTCACACATGTGTGTGTGTGTGTGTTGTGTGTGTGTGTGGTGTGTGTGTGTGTGTGTGTGTGTGTGTGTGTGTGTGTGTGTGTGGTGTGTGTGTGTGTGTGTGTGTGTGTGTGTGTGGTGTGTGTGTGTGTTCTGCATTTCATATTTCCACCTTGTCCCTCCCCAGGAGAGAAGCCTTTCCAGTGCCTGGTGTGTGTGAAGGCTTTACACAAGAAGCACACGCTGCAGGTGCACCAGCGCATGCACACGGGAGAGAAGCCGTTTGTGTGCAACGTCTGCTGCAGCGCTCTCCACCAAACACGCCCTGCAGGAGCACATGAACCTGCACCAAGGTTACACACGTTACACACGTTATTACACGCTGTACTGCACGTTACACACGTTACACACACGTTATACACGCTGTACTGCACGTTACACAGCCAGTTACACACGTTACAAACGTTATACACGCTGTACTGCACGTTACACACGTTATACACGCTGTACTGCACGTTACACACGTTACACACGTTTACACGCTGTACTGCATGTTACACACGTTACACACGTTATACACTCTGTGCTGCACGTTACACACTTATACACGCTGTACTGCATGTTACACAACACGTTACACACATTATACACGCTGTTGCTGCCACGGTTACACACGTTATACACGCTGTGCTGCACGTTACACCGTATACACGCTGTGCTTGCCACTTACACACGTTATACACGTTATACACGCTGTGGCTGCACGTTACACACGTTTATACAGCTGTGCGCACGTTACACACGTTTACACGTATAACGCTGTGCTGCACGTTACACACGTTTAACACGCTGTACTGCATGTTACACACGTTATACACGTGTGCTGCACGTTACACACGTTTAACACGCTGTGCTGCACGTTTCACACACGTTATACACGTTATACACGCTGTGCTGCACGTTACACACGTTATACACGCTGTACTGCATTGTTACACACGTTATACACGCTGTGCTGCACGTTACACACGTTATACACGCTGTGCTGCACGTTACACACGTTTATACACGTTATACACGCTGTGCTGCACGTTACACCAAACGTTATACATCTTACTGCATGTTACACACGTTACACACGTTATACACGCTGTGCTGCACGTTACAACACGTTACACACGTTATACACTCTGTGCTGCACGTTACACACGTTACAACATTATACACGCTGTACTGCACGTTCACAGTTATACACGTTATACACGCGTGTACTGCACGTTATCCACGTTATAAACGTTATACACGCTGTCTGCACGTTACACACGTTACACACGTTATACACGCTGTACTGGCACGTTATACACGTTACAGAGAGTATACACGCTGTCTGCACGTTACACACGTTTACACACGTTATACACGCTGTACTGGCATACACACGTTACACACGTTATACACGCTGTACTGCACGTTCACACGTTAACACGATTATACACGCTGTGCTGCACGTTAACACGCTGTACTGCACGTTACACACGTGTACGCACTTACACACGTTATACACGCTGTGATGCACGTTACACACGCTGTTAACTGCACGTTACACACGCTGTTACTTGCACGTTACACACGTTTACACACGCTGTGCTGCACGTTAACACGCTGTACTGCACGTTACACACCTTGTGCTGGCACGTACACGCTTGTACTGCACGTTACACACGTTATACCACGCTGTACTGCACGTTACACACGTTATACACGCTGTGCTGCACGTTTATACACGCGTACTCACGTACCACGCTGTACTGCACGTTACACACTTTCACGCTGTACTGCACGTTAACACGCTTGTTAATGCACGTTACACAGTATACACGCTGTTAACTGCACGTTTACACGTTATACACGTTATACACGCTGTGCTGCACGTTACACACGTTACACACGTTGATACACGCTGTACTGCACGTTATACACGTTATACACGTCTGTGCTGCACGTTATACACGTTATACACGCTGTGCTGCACACGTTACACACGTTACACACGTTATACACGCTGTACTGCACGTTACACACGTTGTACACAGTTATACACCTGTGACTGCACGTTATACACGTTATACACGTTTACACGTGTGCTGCACGTTACACACGCTGTACTGCACGTTACAACGCTGTACTGCACGTTACACACGTTATCACGTGCTGCACGTTACACACGTACTGCACGTTACAACGCTGTGTACTGCACGTTACACACGTTAACACGCTGTGCTGCCACGTTAAACACGCTGTGCTTCACGTTACACACGCTGTGCTGCAGTTACACACGCTGTATGCAGTTAACAACGTATACACGTGATACTCCGTTAACACACGTTATACAACGTGTGCTGCACGTTATACACGCTGTACCTGCCCGTTACACACGCTTTGTGTACTGCACGTTACACACGTTTCACGCTGTACTGCACGTTATACACGCTGTATGTACTGCACGTTACACACGTTATACACGCTGTACTGCACGTGATACACGCTTGTACTGCACGTTATACACGTTGTACTGCACGTTACGACACGTTATACACGCTGTACTGCACGTTATACACGCTGTTACGCAGTTATACACGCTGTACTGCACGTTACACACGTTATACACGCTGTACTGCATGTATACACGCTGTAATGCACGTTATACACGCTGTACTGCACGTTATACACGCTGTACTGCACGTACACACGTTATACACGCTGTACTGAATTATACACGCTGTAGCATGTTATACACGCGTGTACACGCTGTACTGCCTGTTACAAACGCTGTACTGCACGTTATACACGCTGTACACGCTGTACTGCACGTTATACACGCTGTATCACGTTACACACGTTATACACGCTGTACTGCACGTAACACGTTGTACTGCACATTTCATGTTTAACACGCTGTACTGCCACATTATACACGCTGTACTGCACGTTAGACACGTTATACACGCTGTAATGCGCAGTATTTCTGATCGATACCTCCTGGAAGGTTTTTGATTTGGTGAAGATAAAATTGTAAATTGTGTATCTAACATAAAGAATTACATATAATCAAATTCAAATGTATTAAATAATGTCTAAAAAAGATATGTATGTAAATGTCAGTTTGTTACCTTACCTTCATCCTCAGGAGATAAATCCGCAGCTGTGATAAATGTGGAAAGGTTTCACGTCAGAAGAGGCAACTGAAGGAGTCACGTACCAGGTTCATAAAGGGGAGGAAAGGAGGCAGTAAGGAGAGAGGGGAAGAGAGAAGGAGAGAGGAGAGGAGAAAAGAGAGGGAGGAGAGAGAGGAGAAGATGAGAGAGGAGGAGAGAGAGAGAGAACGAGAAGAGAAGAGAGGAAGAGAGGGAGGAGAGAGAGAGGAGAGAGAGAGATAGAGAGAGAAGGGGAGAAGAGATATAGATGGGAAGAAGAGGGAGAGGTAGAGAGAGAGAGAGGAGGAAAGGGAGAGAGGAGAAGAGAAGAGAGAGAGAGAGAGAGAGAGGAGAAGAGAGGGAGGAGAGAGTAGAGAAGAGGAGAGATGAGAGAATAATAGAGAGAGAGAGAGAAGATAGGGGAGAGAGAGAAGGAGAGAGAGAGATAAAGAGATTGAGAGATAGGGATATAAATAGGGAAGAGAGAGTATATAGATAGAGTAGATAATATAAATATATAATATAATATAATAAATAGATAGATGTATATAGTATTATATAGAGATATAATTATATCTATATATATCTTAGTATAGATATATATATATATAGATGATATATAATATATTATATATTATTATATATATTATATTATTATATATATATATAATATATAATTGAACGCAGTCACTCTCTGAATAATGTATTTTGATGTTTTATTTGACTTCAAGGCAAAATCATTACCAGAATGTGTTCAGTGTCATCACAAGTTCATGGACACGGCTCAGCTGAAGAAGCACCTGAGAACTCACACAGGTAACGTCAGAGAAGATAAATATCATGAGATATGTGATGATAATTGTAATGTGTTTACAGGTGAGAAGCCTTTACCTGCGAGATCTGTGGGAAGTGTTTCACAGCTAAGAGCACGCTGCAGACTCACATCAGGATCCACAGGTGAGATACAAACCGTCATGTGATGCATTATTACTACAACACCTGTCATTTCAAACCAACTTAACAAAAGTGTTTTCCAGAGGAGAGAAGCCGTTACGACTGCAGCCTCTGCAACAAGTCCTTCTCAGACCCGAGCGCCAGACGCAGACACGTGTCGTCCCACTCGGGGAAGAAACCCTTCACCTGCTCCTTCTGCAGCCTCTCCTTCACCCGCTGGACAACCTGAAGACGCACACCAAGTCACACAACAAGGAACGAGCGGCGCCATCAGAGGAAGCCGCTGCGCGCCGGAGGAGTGCGGAACATCCTGCAGCTGCAGCCGTACCAGCTGCCCCCAGCTGCGAGCAGGAGATCCAGCTGGTGGTGACGGGAACGACATCAACTTTGTGCGGTCGGTCAGAACCAGAGATCCTCACATGAGGGGCAGGCGGCGGCCCCCTCCAGACTCACCCTCCTCACCCAGTCGGCAGGAAATGTGGCTCAGAGCGGCGGCGTGGCCGAGCTCCCACATCCAGACTCTGAGCGTGCTGGAGGGCCCGGCGCAGCAGCCCGAGCAGATGCACGTCATCACTCTGAGTAAAGAGGCCCTGCAGCACCTCCAGGCGCACCACGGCCCCCCGCAGCCCCTCCATGTCGACAGCGGCCCGTCAGCAGTGAGGTGCTGCACCAGCCGCTGACCGTGGACGCCTCGCAGGGGCCGGGGGGCGCGGAGCAGCACGGCCAGGCCATTCACATCAGCAGCCAGAGCAGCCAGCCCATCTCCACAGCCAGACCAGCGAGCAGATCTCCAGCCACCACATCCAGGGACAGACCTTCAGATCCAGGCAGGGACCGTGTCTACCTGTACACCACCGGTGACAGCTGAAGCTGCAGAGAGCTGAAGCTGCAGGAGAGCTGAAGCTGCAGGAGAGCTGAAGCAGCGAGCAGGAGAGCTGAAGCGCAGGAGAGCTGAGGCTGCAGGGAGCTGAGAGCTGCAGAGAGCTGAAGCTGCAGAGAGCTGAGCTGCAGAGAGCTGAGAGCAGGAAGCTGAGGCTGACAGGAGAGCTGAGGCTGCAGTGTACTCTGTGTTTAATCTGTGTACTCTCTGTGTACTCTCTGTGTACTCTCTGTGTACTCTCTGTGTACTCTCTGTGTACTCTGTGTGTATACTGTGTACTCTGTGTGTACTCTGTGTACTCTGGTGTACTGTATGTGTACTCTGTGTGTACTCTGTGTGTACCTCTGTGTACTCTGGCTGAGCATTGAAACATTTAAGAGACAGAATAGTTTGTTGCATCGTGTATAAAATATGTGTCATTATATTGTTACCTGGGAAATGAGCAGTGAACATCAAGCCAGCAGCTCCGTCGCTGGTGGTGTCGGGACTGAACCTGTCCCCCAGCAGGGTGACGCTGCAGGGGGCAGAGCCTCCGCGATGCACACGGCGGTGGAGAAGCCCACCACGCCCGCTCCCACCACCACCACCCGCACACGCTTCATCCTGCACACCTGCGTCTCACCTGCAGCACACAAAGCTTTTAAAACTGCAAGTTAATGCACAACTTCTGCAGGTCAAAGGTTCCGCTCAGAGGAGAGACAGCTGCCCCCCCCCCCCCCAGCTGTTATATCACGTTATCACCAGCTGTAGTGAAAGTCATGCTTTTACAATTATAAGACAATAATATTATTCTGCTTCTTGAGTACTTTAGTTTTTGCACTTTAAGTATGTTGTACTTTTACTTGATTCATACAAATTCATAAAAGTAAAGTGTGTCGTAATAAGATTGATAGTATGTAATATAAAAATAATAAGTATCGTGTAGTTAGTACAAAGTCACAGAATAATGTCATACAGACACCTGTATTCACCTACCTGTGATATTAATGAGCACTAATGTTTCTCCTCCGCGAGTGTTCACCTGCACAAAGGTGCATAACAAGTGTTAAAGTGTTTCCTGCGTGTCGACCTTTGGAACGAGTATTACGTCACACAGTACATGCGGTCAGTGTGCAGAGTCTCGCCTAGAATCACACCTCTCGCGATAACTCACGCACATTCCCACCGTCCGTCCACAGCGGAAGTCGAAGGTAAGGTCCTTAAAGCTCACTATGTTTGAATCCCGCCGCGGTTTGTTCGCGTTGAACCCGAACACACAGTCTGACCCGAACACACAGACAGAGAGGCTTCGGAATAAAGTTCATTTAACGCGTTATTACTGCGCACACTTCGCTCTTCGTGCTAGCTTTCACGTGCTTCTGGCTAGCGGCGGAACCATTGTTTGTTAGCATGCTTGCTAACCTTCACTGCTGGTTTGTCTGCAGGTGTAAACGCACTACAGGTGAACAGGGACACATGTCAAACATATCTCTTTATATATCTATAAAGGTGAACTTAATATGAAGTCTTTAAACTTCTCTTGCAGTTTAAAGATATTCACTTAACAATAATACAAACACAGAACAGCAGATTCATTTGTTATATATATTACTCAAAATGATAAATGGATCAGAATTGTTGATTTCCTTTATGTTTATACAGAATAAACAATGATGTCAGCCGCCAACCAAACATTAAAGAAGACTTCATCCTGCTGTTGATTCCTCTTCTTCCTCCTCTTCATCCTTCTTCATTGTAGGGTTCCAACACATGAACCTGTGTCATCACAAGACTTCAGAGCTGATTCATTGAGTTTCACTTTGATACTCAATGAATCAGCTTTACAGAAAGATTCTTCTTAAACGTGAACGTTAAATAAATGATGTGCAGATTAGTGGATGGTGTCGCCGCCTGGGAAGGAGCTCCTCTCATGAGAAGTGTTTCCTGTTTGTTTCCCTGCAGAAGATGTCGGCGACTTGTCCCCTCGTTTCTCTTCATTCACACTCGCACCAGCAGAGCATCCTGAGCAGATTCAACGAGCTGAGGAGGAGAGACGTCCTGTGCGACGTCACGCTTGTGGTGGAGGACGTGCACTTCAAGGCACACAGAGTCCTGCTGGCCGCCAGCAGCGAGCACTTCTCTGTCATGTTCAGGGCGGAGCCTCAGAGCGGGCAGGCGACCTGCCGGCTGCACGGCGTGTCTGCAGAGATGTTTGCAGCCGTGCTGGAGTTCATCTACAGCGCGCAGGTGTCTGTGCTGGAGGGCGCCTCGCCGCGGCTCCTCGCCGCGGCTCGTCTCATGGAGGTCAGCGACCTGGTGGAAGCGCTCACGGAGCTCCCGCGCTCTGCGGAGGAGGCTACAGGTGAGGAGGCGAAGGTAGACGCACCTGAGGTGCCAGATCTGTCCAAACGCAGAAGAGGACGACCAAAGAAGAATGTAGCAGAGCCGGAGGGGAGAGGTGCAGCGTGCGGGCGCTCCGAGGACGAGCAGTGTGCTGAGGCAGCGACAGACTCGCAGCCTAAAGACGAGACGGATTATAACCCAGGACTCCACCAGAGCCGGCAGAGCAAACGGAAGATCAGGCCCCCCGTGAAATACAAGAGCTACAAGGTGAGCAGCGACACGGCAGGAAGCAGAGAGCCGGGGAAGAGAGGCAGGAAGAGGAAGTACCCCGACACGGAGGCTCGCTGCGACGACTGCAGCAAAGTGTTCAAGAACCACCTGTTCTTAAAGATCCACCAGAGGACTCACACAGGTGTGTGTGTGTGTGTGTGTGTGTGTGTGTGTGTGTGTGTGTGTGTGTGTGTGTGTGTGTGTGTGTGTGTGTGTGTGTGTGTGTGTGTGTGTGTGTGTGTGTGTGTGTGTGTGTGTGTGTGTGTGTGTGTGTGTGTGTGTGTTCTGCATTTCATATTTCCACCTTGTCCCTCCCCAGGAGAGAAGCCTTTCCAGTGCCTGGTGTGTGTGAAGGCTTTTACACAGAAGCACACGCTGCAGGTGCACCAGCGCATGCACACGGGAGAGAAGCCGTTTGTGTGCAACGTCTGCTGCAAGGCGCTCTCCACCAAACACGCCCTGCAGGAGCACATGAACCTGCACCAAGGTTACACACGTTACACACGTTATACACGCTGTACTGCACGTTACACACGTTACACACGTTATACACGCTGTACTGCACGTTACACACGTTATACACGCTGTACTGCACGTTACACAGCACGTTACACACGTTACAAACGTTATACACGCTGTACTGCACGTTACACACGTTATACACGCTGTACTGCACGTTACACACGTTACACACGTTATACACGCTGTACTGCATGTTACACACGTTACACACGTTATACACTCTGTGCTGCACGTTACACACGTTATACACGCTGTACTGCATGTTACACACGTTACACACATTATACACGCTGTGCTGCACGTTACACACGTTATACACGCTGTGCTGCACGTTACACACGTTATACACGCTGTGCTGCACGTTACACACGTTATACACGTTATACACGCTGTGCTGCACGTTACACACGTTATACACGCTGTGCTGCACGTTACACACGTTATACACGTTATACACGCTGTGCTGCACGTTACACACGTTATACACGCTGTACTGCATGTTACACACGTTATACACGCTGTGCTGCACGTTACACACGTTATACACGCTGTGCTGCACGTTACACACGTTATACACGTTATACACGCTGTGCTGCACGTTACACACGTTATACACTCTGTACTGCATGTTACACACGTTATACACGCTGTGCTGCACGTTACACACGTTACACACGTTATACACTCTGTGCTGCACGTTACACACATTATACACGCTGTACTGCACGTTACACACGTTATACACGTTATACACGCTGTACTGCACGTTATACACGTTATACACGCTGTGCTGCACGTTACACACGTTACACACGTTATACACGCTGTACTGCACGTTATACACGTTATACACTCTGTGCTGCACGTTATACACGTTATACACACTGTGCTGCACGTTTACACACGTTACACACGTTATACACGCTGTACTGCACGTTACACACGTTACACACGTTATACACGCTGTACTGCACGTTATACACGTTACACACGTTATACACGCTGTGCTGCACGTTATACACGCTGTACTGCACGTTACACACGTTATACACGCTGTACTGCACGTTATACACGCTGTACTGCACGTTACACACGTTATACACGCTGTACTGCTTACCTGCACGTATACACGCTGTACTGCACGTTATACACGCTGTGTACTGCACGTTACACACGTTATACACGCTGTACTGCACGTTATACACGCTGGTACTGCACGTTATACACGCTGTACTGCACGTTACACACGTTATACACGCTGTACTGCACGTTATACACGCTGTACTGCACGTTATACACGCTTGTACTGCACGTTACACACGTTATACACGCTGTACTGCATGTTATACACGCTGTACTGC
This sequence comes from Cottoperca gobio, assembly GCF_900634415.1. NCBI lineage: Eukaryota > Metazoa > Chordata > Actinopteri > Perciformes > Bovichtidae > Cottoperca > Cottoperca gobio. Next base: position 57,089 of record NW_021166845.1, on the reverse strand, counting down.
ACGTTATACACGCTGTACTGCACGTTATACACGCTGTACTGCACGTTACACACGTTATACACGCTGTACTGAATGTTATACACGCTGTACTGCATGTTATACACGCTGTACACGCTGTACTGCCTGTTACACACGCCTGTACTGCACGTTATACACGCTGTACACGCTGTACTGCACGTTATACACGCTTGTACTGCACGTTACACACGTTATACACGCTGTACTGCACGTTACACACGCTGTACTGCACATTATACATGTTATACACGCTGTACTGCACATTATACACGCGTGTACTGCACGTTAGACACGTTATACACGCGTACTGCGCAGTATTTTCTGATCGATACCCTCCTGGAAGGATTTTTTGATTTGGTGAATATAAAATTGTAAATTGTGTATCTAACATAAAGAATTACAATTATATCAAATTCAAATGTATTAAATAATGTCATAAAAAAGTATATGTAATGTAAAGTCAGTTTGTTACCTTACCTTCATCCTCAGGAGATACATCCGGCAGCTGGGATAAATGGGGAAAGAGGTCACGCAGAAGAGGCAAGGAAGGAGTCACGACAGGGCAGACAGGGGAGGAAAGGAGGGCAGGAAGAGAGATGAGAGGATAGAGAGAGAGGAGAGAGAGAGAGAGGAGAAAAGAGAGGGAGGGAGAGATGAGGAGAAGAGGAGAGAGGAAGGAGCAGAGAGAGAGAGAGAGCGAGAAGAGCTAGATGGATGGATGGAGAGGTAGGGCAGAGAGAGGAGAGAGAGAGAGAGATAGAGAGAGATAGAGAAAGGGAGAAGAGAGGGGAGGTAGAGAGGGAGAGAGAGAGAGAAGGAGAAGAGAGAAAGGGAGGAGGAAGAGAAAGAGAGAAGAGAGAGAGAGGGGAGAGAGAGGGGATAGAGAGAGAGAAGAGAGAGAAGATAGGGAGAGAGATAGAGAGATAGGAAGAGAGGATGAGAGAGAGGAGAGAGAAAGATAGGTAAGAGTTGGAGAGAGAGAGGGAAGAGAGAGGAGAGAGAAAGAGATTATATAGATAGATGTAGATATATATATATATATATATATAATATATTATAATATATATAAATAGATGTATATATGTATTATATAGATATATAATTATATCTATATATATTTGAGTATAGATATATATATATATAATATATATAATATATTATATATATATATATATATATAATATATTATATATATATAATATATAATATATAATTTTAACGCAAGTCACTCTCTGACTAATGTATTTATGTTTTATTTTGACTTCAAGGCAAATCATTACCAGAATGTGTTCAGTGTCATCACAAGTTCATGGACACGGCTCAGCTGAAGAAGCACCTGAGAACTCACACAGGTAACGTCAGAGAAGATAAATATCATCTGAGATATGTTGATGATAATTGTAATGTGTTTACAGGTGAGAAGCCTTTTACCTGCGAGATCTGTGGGAAGTGTTTCACAGCTAAGAGCACGCTGCAGACTCACATCAGGATCCACAGGTGAGATACAAACCGTCATGTGATGCATTATTACTACAACACCTGTCATTTCAAACCAACTTAACAAAAGTGTTTTCCAGAGGAGAGAAGCCGTACGACTGCAGCCTCTGCAACAAGTCCTTCTCAGACCCGAGCGCCAGACGCAGACACGTGTCGTCCCACTCGGGGAAGAAACCCTTCACCTGCTCCTTCTGCAGCCTCTCCTTCACCCGCCTGGACAACCTGAAGACGCACACCAAGTCACACAACAAGGAACGAGCGGCGCCATCAGAGGAAGCCGCTGCGCCGCCGGAGGACGTGCGGAACATCCTGCAGCTGCAGCCGTACCAGCTGCCCCCCAGCTGCGAGCAGGAGATCCAGCTGGTGGTGACGGGAGACGACATCAACTTTGTGCCGGGTCAGAACCAGGAGATCCTCATCACTGAGGGGCAGGCGGCGGCCCCCTCCAGACTCACCCTCCTCACCCAGTCGGCAGGAAATGTGGCTCAGAGCGGCGGCGTGGACCCGAGCTCCCACATCCAGACTCTGAGCGTGCTGGAGGGCCCGGCGCAGCAGCCCGAGCAGATGCACGTCATCACTCTGAGTAAAGAGGCCATGCAGCACCTCCAGGCGCACCACGGCCCCCCGCAGCCCCTCCATGTCGCACAGCGGCCCGTCCAGCAGCTGCAGGTGCTGCACCAGCCGCTGACCGTGGACGCCTCGCAGGGGCCGGGGGGCCGCGAGCAGCACGGCCAGGCCATTCACATCAGCAGCCAGAGCAGCCAGCCCATCTCCATCAGCCAGACCAGCGAGCAGATCTCCAGCCACCACATCCAGGGACAGACCTTCCAGATCCAGGCAGGGACCGTGTCCTACCTGTACACCACCGGTGACCACAGCTGAAGCTGCAGGAGAGCTGAAGCTGCAGGAGAGCTGAAGCTGCAGGAGAGCTGAAGCTGCAGGAGAGCTGAAGCTGCAGGAGAGCTGAGGCTGCAGGAGAGCTGAGGCTGCAGGAGAGCTGAAGCTGCAGGAGAGCTGAGGCTGCAGGAGAGCTGAAGCTGCAGGAGAGCTGAAGCTGCAGGAGAGCTGAGGCTGCAGGAGAGCTGAGGCTGCAGGAGAGCTGAGGCTGCAGGAGAGCTGAAGCTGAGGCTGCAGGAGAGCTGAGGCTGCAGGAGAGCTGAAGCTGCAGGAGAGCTGAAGCTGCAGGAGAGCTGAAGCTGCAGGAAAGCTGCAGGAGAGCTGAAGCTGCAGGAGAGCTGAAGCTGCAGGAGAGCTGAAGCTGCAGGAGAGCTGAAGCTGCAGGAGAGCTGAAGCTGCAGGAGAGCTGAGGCTGCAGGAGAGCTGAAGCTGCAGGAGAGCTGAAGCTGCAGGAGAGCTGAAGCTGCAGGAGAGCTGAGGCTGCAGGAGAGCTGAAGCTGAGGCTGCAGGAGAGCTGAGGCTGCAGGAGAGCTGAAGCTGCAGGAGAGCTGAAGCTGAGGCTGCAGGAGAGCTGAGGCTGCAGGAGAGCTGAAGCTGCAGGAGAGCTGAGGCTGCAGGAGAGCTGAAGCTGCAGGAGAGCTGAAGCTGCAGGAGAGCTGAAGCTGCAGTTCACCACTAACTGACCTCTGTCGAGTTACTAAAACTGTATTTCCTCTCCTGCCTCGACGGAGAAGAATCAGAAACAAGTGTTGATGAAAACATCTGTTCACTTTGTGATGAACTGTCCCTTTAACTACAGTAATGAAACTCGTTACCAGTTTAACCTCAACATGCAACCTTTAATCTCACGGCTCTGTTCCTCCCGGATACAGCGTGTGATTGGTTCTTACCAGGAAGTGATTAGCCAATAGCAAACGGCCTCTCTGCAGTATTCCTCTGGAGACAGAAATAAAAGGTGCATCAAACACACTCAGGTGTTCAGTGGTTCTTTAAGCTTTATTTACAGCAGCACCAGCTCTGATACAGCCAAGAGAGTGTGTGTGTGTGTGTGTGTGTGTGTGTGTGTGTGTGAGAGAGTGTGTGATGTAGTAAATGAAGCGTCATCTCGTCCTGGTGCAGCTGCAGAAATGATATCTGGAAGAACAGCTGTGCACAATTTATTTTTTGTAAAATCAAGAAAATAAACAAATGAGATTCAATATTTCTGACATTAAAGGAATAATTCACCCCAAACTGGACGACTGATGCAGAGAGGGTCAGTGTGTGTGTGTGTGTGTGGGTGTGTGGGGGGGAGGATTCATCAGTTTGTGGTGAAGTGTTCCTTTACATCACACCTTTATGTTCCCTCAGTAGCTAAAGGTCCTCGTCCTGCTGAAAGACGTTGAAGCTTCTTCACGTCTCTGAAGCACACAACGCACACACACACACACACACACACGTAAATCAAATAAATAAGTCATTGAACAAGAAGACAGATGTTTCCAGCTGATACAGATGTAAACAAACACTTTGTTGTGTTGCCCTGACAACTGAATATTTATACTCTGGAAATCATCTTCACTTCAAGCACAAATGTTTTGGCAATTTTTATACTGTGGGTGTTTCTTTCTCACTGACCCCCCCACAGCACCTACTGTAGTGCTGATAACGGGGTGTGGGGGAGCTGCAGCAGCAAGAGGAGGACGAGGCGAAGATGGTGAAAGAGGTTCTGCAGCAAAAACATCATTAATACTATTAATGTTATTAATAATAACTTTATTAATGTTATTAATATAATATTAATAACTTTATTAATAATGTTAATATTAATTATATTATAATATCAATAACATTATTAATGTTATTAATAATAATATTATTAATAATATTATAATATTAATAATATTAACATTATTAATAATGTTATTATTAATGTTTAATAATATTAATATTATAATATTCATTAATAATATTAATATTATTATTAATAATGTTAATAATATTATTAACATTATTAATAATAATATTTATATTAACATTATTAATATGAATGTTATTAATCATTTAATAATGTTATTAATAATACTATTATTTATGTTATTTATATTATTATTAATAATGTTATTAATATTAATAACATTATTAATATTAACATTATTAATAATACTATTATTTATATTATTATTATTAATAACATTAATTCCTCTGAAGGAACAGGTTCACAGGATTTTAAAACAGGGTAAAATAGTCTAAATAAAATAAAACAAAAACCACACGTTCACATCTTGATAACATTCATTTCTACAGATTGATATTTGGTGCGTGACTCGGTGTATCAATGGGGGGGGGGGGTTAAATCTTTATGTCCTCCAGTTTAATGTAAACAGGCCGACGGCTGGTTTGGCAAACACGTTGGTTTCGGTATGAAAGTGAGAGCGAGCAGAGAAAGCCGGTGAAAAACAGAATTCCTGTTTCACTTAGTGAAGCTGCGTGAGTGATTCCCTGAGACTAAACACGAGTTGATGCTTTCATATAGATTTAATAAAATGTCCGTCTGTAGTTCCTCCTGTGACGCTCAACACTCGACGCCTCACATCGAAGATTATAGGACAAAACACGACATGAAAACACGTTTTGTTCCGTCGAGCTGCAGGACCATGAACCCCACATTTTCATCCCGCTCAACTCGGCACCCAGCTGTGAGCGGAAGTCTGTTTCAGGCTTCCTGAATTCCTGTTGGCGTTCTGGGCGGAGGCGAGGCGAGAGTCGAAGCTGAGGTCCAGGCAGTCTGCGTCCATCAGCTCGTTGCGGATGATTGAGTCCATGTCGCACTCCAGACTGCCGTTGAACACGTCAAGGTCCAGATCGGCGGGGAAGCGCTCCGGGCCGGACAGAGACGCGAGCTTGCTGGGAGACTTCGGCTGCTTGCCGTCGGCGTGGCTGGAGTCTTTGTCGGCGGTCGGCGAGCTGGCTTGCCAACCGGGCATCGAAGAGCTCTGTGCCTCGGCCGCGCCGACCACTGCCGCGTGGTCTTTATGGAGCAGCATGGCGTTGCGGCGGGAGTTCTGCAGCGTGATGGCCGTGCTGGCCTGCGACATCAGCGGGTCGGACTGCGTGAGCATCACGTTGCTGTGGTCGTGGCCGTCCAGGCTGAGCAGATCCTGCAGCGCCTGGTGGTCGCTGAAGTGCGAGACGCAGGAGAAGGTGGTCTGCTTGTTCTCCTGGATCGTCTGCATGGGCGACTGGCGCAGGCTCGTGATGGATGGCGGGCTAAAAAGCGGGTTGGGTCCGAAGCTGGCGGACGGGCTGCTCCCCGCGCAGCTGAAGGTAAACACCGAGCACTGATCGCTCTCATCTTCCTCTCCAGGAGGCTGCTGGGACGCCGTCAGGCTGATATTGTCTAAAAGGTCGTCCATCAGGTTGTCTGAGAGCCCGTCGTTGAGGTTCATGGTACCGGCCAGGTCCGAGAGCCCGGTGGGCCCCGTGGACGGGGACATGCTGCTGGGGCTGGAGTACAGCATCGGGGAGAGCGGCGAGTCGTCGTCCGGCACCTCGTCCAGCTCCAGGTTGGCCAGGATCGGGGACAGACGGCCGCTGAGCGTGCTCGCATTGGAATTGGTCCGGGAGCGGAAGTCGGTCCAGGCGTCCAGCTCGTCGCTGCTGCGGGAGGTGGGACTTCCTGTCCACTTGGAGAGGCTGGACGAGCTCTCGCCGCTGCCTTCCTGAGCCGCCTGCAGCGACGCTTTCTTCTTGGTGGCTCGTCCTCGAGCTCCTTTGATGTACTTGCTGTTGTCCATGGATACGGCTCGTCGGCGCGGAGCTTTGCCTCCTTTCCCGCCTTCTGGGTTGACGATCCACCAGGAGCTTTTCCCCGTTCCTTCATTCTGCACCTTCACAAAGCGACTGTGGAGGGACAGATTGTGTCGGATGGAGTTCTGTAAAAGGAAACAAATAAAAATAATTAAATTAAAGCTGAAGATTCTCCAACAGTATCATCAGAAGCTTCACTTTAAATCTGTTCCCAGAGATGGAAACATTCTGCATGATATGCTTCCATTTTTCCCCCTTTAATTATGGAGTTTCTTTTAGGAAGTTTTTCCTTGTGCGATGCGAGGGTGTAAGGGTAGAGGGTCTAAGGACAGAGGGTCTAAGGACAGAGGGTCTGAGGACAGAGGGTCTGAGGACAGAGGGTGTAAAGACAGAGGGTCTAAGAACAGAGGGTCTAAAGACAGAGGGTCTAAGGACAGAGGGTCTAAAGACAGAGGGTCTAAGGACAGAGGGTCTAAGGACAGAGGGTCTAAGGACAGAGGGTCTAAGGACAGAGGGTCTAAGGACAGAGGGTCTGAGGACAGAGGGTCTGAGGACAGAGGGTCTGAGGACAGAGGGTCTGAGGACAGAGGGTGTAAGGACAGAGGGTCTGAGGACAGAGGGTGTCGTATCCTGTACAGTCTGTAAACACAGAGACAAATGTATAATTTGTGATATTGGGCTGTATAAATACATTTGATTTGATGATATGAAGTTTTCTGAAACTAGAATGAAGCGTCTCGATGCTTCAGTTATTCCTGCACAAACTTCTCTCCTCATAGATTTATCGATTATCATGAAGAGACAGTGTTTTAGATACATCCCATAATAAGTTACACATTCAACTTCACTTTGAGAATATAAAAACATTCTAGTCGTTTTTATGTAACATACATGAACGTCTCTCTGGAGGAGCGTCACTGAGTCGATGTCTCGAGAAAGCTCTTATTTAATAAATCAATGCAGTGACCTTTGACCACCAAAATCTAATCAGTTCCTCCTTGAGTCCACGTGCACGTTTGCGCCAAATTAGAAGAAATTTGTTCTTGAGATATTACGTGCAGGAAAACAAAAGATAAACCTGGATGTGTTTCCTGATTCTTATCTCCACGAGCAACAAGACTCATCAACATCCGTTACTGAGGTTCTCACACTGAAGCAGGTTCTCACACTGAAGCACGTTCTCACACTGAAGCAGGTTCTCACACTGAAGCACGCTCTCACACTGAAGCAGGTTCTCACACTGAAGCACGTTCTCACACTGAAGCTGGTTCTCACACTGAAGCAGGTTCTCACACTGAAGCAGGCTCTCACACTGAAGCAGGTTCTCACACTGAAGCACGCTCTCACACTGAAGCAGGTTCTCACACTGAAGCAGGTTCTCACACTGAAGCACACTGAAGCAGGTTCTCACACTGAAGCACAGTTCTCACACTGAAGCACGTTCTCACACTGAAGCACGTTCTCACACTGAAGCAGATTCTCACACTGAAGCACGCTCGCACGTTCTCACACTGAAGCAGGTTCTCACACTGAAGCACGTTCTCACACTGAAGCAGGTTCTCACACTGAAGCAGGTTCTCACACTGAAGCAGGTTCTCACACTGAAGCACACTGAAGCAGGTTCTCACACTGAAGCACATTCTCACACTGAAGCACGTTCTCACACTGAAGCACGTTCTCACACTGAAGCACGTTCTCACACTGAAGCACGTTCTCACTGAGGCACGTTCTCACACTGAAGCACGTTCTCACACTGAAGCACGTTCTCACACTGAAGCACGTTCTCACACTGAAGCAGGTTCTCACACTGAAGCACGCTCTCACACTGAAGCAGGTTCTCACACTGAAGCACGTTCTCACTGAAGCACGCTCTCACACTGAAGCACGTTCTCACACTGAAGCACGTTCTCACACTGAAGCACGCTCTCACACTGAAGCACGTTCTCACACTGAAGCACGTTCTCACACTGAAGCACGTTCTCACACTGAAGCACGTTCTCACACTGAAGCACGTTCTCACACTGAAGCACGCTCTCACACTGAAGCACGCTCTCACACTGAAGCAGGTTCTCACACTGAAGCACGTTCTCACACTGAAGCACGTTCTCACACTGAAGCACGTTCTCACACTGAAGCACGCTCTCACACTGAAGCAGGTTCTCACACTGAAGCACGTTCTCACTGAAGCACGCTCTCACACTGAAGCACGCTCTCACACCGACACCTTTCTGTAGCTCTTGTTCCCAAACATGTAGAAGTTCAACATCTGGAGGCGGTACTGAGTCAGAGGTCACCGGGAGAAGGTCCAGCATAATTCTCTTAAGCTTGAATTAACTTGAGTAAACCAAAGTCCCATTTAAATCCATGTCTCAGAAGATTAAAGTAATCAAACCACTTGTACTACACAAGCTTCACCGTGTGGATCCATAACATCAGCAATGCTTCTAAGCTGTTAAAGGGTTAAAGGTCAACACTTTCATCACTTACAACAACAACACTCACTTCAGGAGTCTCAACGCTTTTCTTTCTTATTGGCAACCAACTTATGGTGACACCAGACTCCATTGACAAAAGCAGTGATTTTACCTCAGACTGCAGCGGCTGCATCTGTTAGTTTGTGTGATTCGATGAATCCCAACTGACGCGTTCAAACACCAACGTTTTGTTTTGTTCCTTTAATTTAATATAAAACAGAGAAAAGCAGAAAATCTTAACTTAAAAAACATTTCTGCAGGAAAATTAATCAATTATCAAACCCCCCCCCCCCCCTTATGTTCTCATCAATGAATCAATCAGCTGACTCTGAATGATGTAGGTCAGCGTGGCAGCATGAGAGAAGTCAGTGTTTCTCTGGATGAACGCCCCCCCCCCCGCCGCTGCTGAGCGTCCGATTTGCTGCTTTTCTCTGTTTTATTTCATATTAAAACTTCCTGCATTGAATTCATTAATGTAAAAAGAAGGTTTTAATTGGCAGTAAATATAAATGTCTTATAGCAAAGTGTTAAAATGCTAATAAATTGGAAGTAACATTTTATAAATAAATAAAATAAAGTCTCAGAATAATTGGCGACATCTATTGAGTTTTTATATGATCGACCTGAAACCATTACAGTAATTATTTATGCAGAACGGGCTTCTCTGTGTTTCTCAAACTGTTGATGTAGAAGATAATCTGCAGTTTGTTCCATCATTTAAAGAAAGTGAAAGTTTCCAACGGTGCACGTTGGACCGGCTGGTGATCAGCTGCAGCCGCGCGTCAGGCAGCTGCGAAGCATCTGGTGGAGATGCTGATGTCAGCGCTCGTGAACATTAACCATCAATCCGCTATAAGCATGAACACATCGACACGAGGACAATCTTCACCTTTTCATTTCTGACGAGCTGCAAACAGAACGTCTTTAAAGTTTGTTTCCATCTTCTCTAAAAACATGAAGGAACTCCCTAGAGATCTTCCTGCACCCCCACATCCTACAGTGCAAAATTACAGACCTATTTCCAGAGTTTTTCTACCCCCCCCCCACCACCGTCTAAATCCTGCAAAGCTCAAAGCTTTCATCAGACTTGATTCCATGACAGATGAATTGGTTTTCCAGGCCGAACTAATCCTTCAAATCAAACAGAAGCAGAGAGAAGTGTTGGTGCTGCAGCCTGTTCCACACACACACACACACACACACACACACACACACACACACACACACACGATCTGTGTGAGCTTTGCGTCAGCTGCAGAACATAAATATAAATGTCTATAAACACTCAACAGAACTGGTCCTTTAACTCCTCGTGCTTCAGGCTACACAAGAGTCTCAGGGCAGGAGGGGGAATGAGGAAGATTCTTAAGTATTTATCATTTTGTTGTCAGTATATGTGCTATACTATATATATATATATATATATATATATATATATATATATATATATATATATATATATACATACATACATACACACTCTCATGTGGAGTTTGATTTAATCTCAAATGCGATTTTTACGTCCACATTTACAACTTTTTCCTCAAAATGTTCGACTTTATTCCCAGCTTTGACTTTCTCGAGCCGTTTCATGAGGTGGAAACTCGTCATCACAATTTTATTCTCAAAATGCAAAATTAAATAAAAGTCTTCATCTCACTTTCCAACATTCCTCAGTAGCAGCCACACATTTCCCAGCTGATTATTTGCACCCAAATATGCCTGAAAATAAAATCGTCCTGTGAGCGTAAATATATGCAGAGAACAGTTTACAGGCCTGCATGTGCCTTCATGTGTCTGCATGTGTCTGCATGTGTCTGCATGTGTCTGCATGTGCCTTCAAGTGTCTGCATGTGCCTTCATGCGTCTGCATGTGTCTGCATGTGTCTTCATATGCCTGCATGTGCCTTCATGTGTCTGCATGTGCCTTCAAGTGTCTGCATGTGCCTGCATGTGTCTTCATGTGCCTTCAAGTGTCTGCATGTGCCTGCATGTGTCTTCATATGCCTGCATGTGCCTTCAAGTGTCTGCATGTGCCTTCATGTGTCTGCATGTGCCTTCAAGTGTCTGCATGTGCCTTCAAGTGTCTGCATGTGCCTTCAAGTGTCTGCATGTGCCTTCAAGTGTCTGCATGTGCCTTCAAGTGTCTGCATGTGCCTTCAAGTGTCTGCATGTGCCTTCATGTGTCTGCATGTGCCTTCATGTGTCTGCATGTGCCTTCATGTGTCTGCATGTGCCTTCAAGTGTCTGCATGTGCCTTCAAGTGTCTGCATGTGCCTTCAAGTGTCTGCATGTGCCTTCAAGTGTCTGCATGTGCCTTCATGTGTCTGCATGTGCCTTCAAGTGTCTGCATGTGCCTTCAAGTGTCTGCATGTGCCTTCAAGTGTCTGCATGTGCCTTCAAGTGTCTGCATGTGCCTTCATGTGTCTGCATGTGCCTTCATGTGTCTGCATGTGCCTTCAAGTGCCTTCATGTGCCTTCATGTGCCTGCATGTGTCTGCATGTGCCTTCAAGTGTCTGCATGTGCCTTCATGTGTCTGCATGTGCCTTCAAGTGTCTGCATGTGCCTTCATGTGTCTGCATGTGTCTGCATGTGCCTTCAAGTGTCTTCATGTGCCTTCATGTGTCTGCATGTGCCTTCAAGTGTCTGCATGTGCCTTCATGTGTCTGCATGTGCCTTCATGTGTCTGCATGTGTCTGCATGTGCCTTCAAGTGTCTGCATGTGCCTTCATGTGTCTGCATGTGCCTTCATGTGTCTGCATGTGCCTTCATGTGTCTGCATGTGCCTTCAAGTGTCTGCATGTGCCTTCAAGTGTCTGCACGTGCCTGCATGTGTCTGCATGTGCCTTCAAGTGCCTTCATGTGCCTTCATGTGCCTGCATGTGCCTTCATGTGTCTGCATGTGTCTGCATGTGCCTTCAAGTGTCTTCATGTGCCTTCATGTGTCTGCATGTGCCTTCAAGTGTCTGCATGTGCCTTCATGTGTCTGCATGTGCCTTCATGTGTCTGCATGTGTCTGCATGTGCCTTCAAGTGTCTGCATGTGCCTTCAAGTGTCTGCATGTGCCTTCATGTGTCTGCATGTGCCTTCAAGTGTCTTCATGTGCCTTCATGTGCCTGCATGTGCCTTCATGTGTCTGCACGTGCCTTCAAGTGTCTGCATGTGTCTGCAAGTGTCTGCATGTGCCTTCAAGTGTCTGCATGTGCCTTCATGTGTCTGCATGTGCCTTCAAGTGTCTGCATGTGCCTTCATGTGTCTGCATGTGCCTTCAAGTGTCTGCATGTGCCTTCATGTGTCTGCATGTGCCTTCAAGTGTCTGCATGTGCCTTCAAGTGTCTGCATGTGCCTTCATGTGTCTGCATGTGCCTGCATGTGTCTGCATGTACCTTCAAGTGTCTGCATGTGCCTTCATGTGTCTGCACGTGCCTGCATGTGCCTTCAAGTGTCTGCATGTGCCTTCATGTGTCTGCATGTGCCTTCAAGTGTCTGCATGTGCCTTCATGTGTCTGCATGTGCCTTCATGTGTCTGCATGTGTCTGCATGTGCCTTCAAGTGTCTGCATGTGCCTTCAAGTGTCTGCATGTGCCTTCATGTGTCTGCATGTGCCTTCAAGTGTCTTCATGTGCCTTCATGTGCCTTCATGTGCCTGCATGTGCCTTCATGTGTCTGCACGTGCCTTCAAGTGTCTGCATGTGTCTGCAAGTGTCTGCATGTGCCTTCAAGTGTCTGCATGTGCCTTCATGTGTCTGCATGTGCCTTCAAGTGTCTGCATGTGCCTTCATGTGTCTGCATGTGCCTTCAAGTGTCTGCATGTGCCTTCATGTGTCTGCATGTGCCTTCAAGTGTCTGCATGTGCCTTCAAGTGTCTGCATGTGCCTTCATGTGTCTGCATGTGCCTGCATGTGTCTGCATGTACCTTCAAGTGTCTGCATGTGCCTTCATGTGTCTGCACGTGCCTGCATGTGCCTTCAAGTGTCTGCATGTGCCTTCAAGTGTCTGCATGTGCCTTCAAGTGTCTGCATGTACCTTCAAGTGTCTGCACGTGCCTGCATGTGTCTGCATGTGCCTTCATGTGTCTGCATGTGCCTTCAAGTGTCTGCATGTACCTTCAAGTGTCTGCACGTGCCTGCATGTGTCTGCATGTGCCTTCATGTGTCTGCATGTGCCTTCAAGTGCCAGCATGTACCTTCGTGTGTCTTCGAGTGCCTGCGTGTGCATGTGCCTGCATGTGTCTGCATGTGTCTGCATGTGCCCGCATGTGTCTGCATGTGTCTTCACATGACCATGGGTCTTTGTTATGACGGCAGCAGCAGCAGCTTGTCCCGCTCACCTTCCAGCCTGCAGAGCTGTTGCTGTCGCCTTTGTCCTTGAAATACGGCACAGACCTCACCATCCAGTCATAGATCTGGGACAAGGTCAGCCTGTTCTCGGGGGAGCTCTCGATTGCCTGGGTAATGAGGTCTGCATAGGAGTAGTTTCCCCAGGCGTTCCTGCGGGCGGAGGACTTCCTCAGCTGCTGCGAGGCAGAGCCGCCCGGAGCCGCTGGGGGGGTATGCGCGGAGGAGGGCGAGCCATCGGCGGCCTCCTCCTTGCAGGGGCCGCGCTGCACCTCCACAGGCTGGGAGATGGAGCTGCTCAGTGCTCGGGATTTAACTACAGCCTCGCTACTGGCTGCCGGAGCCTCCCTGCATCCCTCATCATCCTCCTCTTCAGGGATTACGTCAGTGTCATTTGTCCCGAGTTTGTCCGCACCAGACTCCGGACGGGGCAGGGGCCAAGTGCATGAGCGTGGCCGCTTCTGGGGCTCGAAATCCGGATCTATCTCAACGTTTAGGGGGGAGTCGTCACGCGGCGCCTCAGCCATGTTAACTGCAATATCTCGGTCGCTGCACAAAGGGTTATAAAATCACTCGGGTCGCATTCCATCAATGTTGTGTGCAGTTTATTTACTATGCACGGTATGCAAATGTCCAGCCTGCAGTCCAGCACGTGTCCGCCCGTCCTCCTGCAAGGCGTCTCTCTATCCGCAGAGCATTAACAAAACATTGCCTTTTCTCGTGCACAGCCCACACCCTGGACAACATGCGTTGCAATTTTGCACAAATGTTGCGTTAAAGAGTCCTCAGAGGAATCCAAACCGCGCTCCTCCACCCGCGTCCTGCACCGCGATCCTGCGACGTGCATGTCACAAGAAACGTGATCAAATGTGCTCCAGCTAATGCCTCCACATCAGCTGCATCACTCCGCACACAGCTGCCATCTTGACCATTTCCTTTCCCAAGTTCTTTATCATCCGTGCGGGGAGCTGCTGTCCAGATACCATCAAGGCGGGGAGTGCTTCCTCCAGGCCCTGCAGCCCTTTGTAGAAAAAAGGGGCCACTGGAGGAATGTGGCGAGGCTTCAATCCGCCCTCTCAAGAGCTAAACCCCATAATGATGTGGCTGTACATCTGTGGCATCTCGAACAGCAGCACGGTGTCCTCCGTGTGGCCGGCTGCCTGCACACACTTCATTCAATCTGCTGCTGCAAAGCAAAACCTCACGATCCTGATCCTGCCCCCTGGACTGCACTTAAAGAGACAGTGTGGAGATTTCTGCAGGCCACTGCCATCACTTCAATCTGATCAGCATACTGAAAGAAACTCCTGAAGCTCAAGGGATCCACTGTTATTTGAATTAAAGGTACAATAAGTAACATTCCCACTTTAAAATGTTTTAATAACTCTCCCTGTGTTGTATATGTAGTGAGACAGAGAAATGTGTAATGTCCCTGAAGGTAACGTTTCCTCTCTCTCCTGTCATGGTGTCATCAGTCCTGTGTTGTATATGTAGTGAGACAGAGACATGTGTAATGTCCCTGAAGGTAACGTTTCCTCTCTCTCCTGTCATGGTGTCATCAGTCCTGTGTTGTATATGTAGTGAGACAGAGACATGTGTAATGTCCCTGAAGGTAACGTTTCCTCTCTCTCCTGTCATGGTGTCATCAGTCCTGTGTTGTATATGTAGTGAGACAGAGAAATGTGTAATGTCCTTGAAGGTAACGTTTCCTCTCTCTCCTGTCATGGTGTCATCAGTCCTGTGTTGTATATGTAGTGAGACAGAGACATGTGTAATGTTCCTGAAGGTAACGTTTCCTCGCTCTCCTGTCATGGTGTCATCAGTCCTGTGTTGTATATGTAGTGAGACAGAGACATGTGTAATGTCCCTGAAGGTAACGTTTCCTCGCTCTCCTGTCATGGTGTCATCAGTCCTGTGTTGTATATGTAGTGAGACAGAGACATGTGTAATGTTCCTGAAGGTAACGTTTCCTCTCTCCTGTCATGGTGTCATCAGTCCTGTGTTGTATATGTAGTGAGACAGAGACATGTGTAATGTCCTTGAAGGTAACGTTTCCTCTCTCACCTGTCATGGTGTCATCAGTCCTGTGTTGTATATGTAGTGAGACAGAGACATGTGTAATGTCCCTGAAGGTAACGTTTCCTCTCTCTCCTGTCATGGTGTCATCAGTCCTGTGTTGTATATGTAGTGAGACAGAGACATGTGTAATGTCCCTGAAGGTAACGTTTCCTCTCTCTCCTGTCATGGTGTCATCAGTCCTGTGTTGTATATGTAGTGAGACAGAGAAATGTGTAATGTTCCTGAAGGTAACGTTTCCTCTCTCCTGTCATGGTGTCATCAGTCCTGTGTTGTATATGTAGTGAGACAGAGACATGTGTAATGTCCTTGAAGGTAACGTTTCCTCTCTCACCTGTCATGGTGTCATCAGTCCTGTGTTGTATATGTAGTGAGACAGAGACATGTGTAATGTCCCTGAAGGTAACGTTTCCTCTCTCTCCTGTCATGGTGTCATCAGTCCTGTGTTGTATATGTAGTGAGACAGAGAAATGTGTAATGTTCCTGAAGGTAACGTTTCCTCTCTCCTGTCATGGTGTCATCAGTCCTGTGTTGTATATGTAGTGAGACAGAGACATGTGTAATGTCCTTGAAGGTAACGTTTCCTCTCTCACCTGTCATGGTGTCATCAGTCCTGTGTTGTATATGTAGTGAGACAGAGACATGTGTAATGTCCCTGAAGGTAACGTTTCCTCGCTCTCCTGTCATGGTGTCATCAGTCCTGTGTTGTATATGTAGTGAGACAGAGACATGTGTAATGTCCTTGAAGGTAACGTTTCCTCTCTCACCTGTCATGGTGTCATCAGTCCTGTGTTGTATATGTAGTGAGACAGAGACATGTGTAATGTCCCTGAAGGTAACGTTTCCTCGCTCTCTCCTGTCATGGTGTCATCAGTCCTGTGTTGTATATGTAGTGAGACAGAGACATGTGTAATGTTCCTGAAGGTAACGTTTCCTCGCTCTCCTGTCATGGTGTCATCAGTCCTGTGTTGTATATGTAGTGAGACAGAGACATGTGTAATGTCCCTGAAGGTAACGTTTCCTCGCTCTCCTGTCATGGCGTCGTCTCCCCTTTGAGCAGTGTCAGCGTTGTGTTTGTAGCCAGAAGCTTCATAGACCGACTTTTTAATCCAGTTTTAAGACACTTTCTACATCCTGGTGTTTTTAGTCTATGAACCAAAACAAATTCCTTGCATGTGAAACCAACTTGGCAACAAAGCGATTTTTAATTCTTCTGATTTAAATCGTTATTTCCTCAAAAAATATAAAGTTACATTGAAACTAGAACCATCATCCTGCAGACATCTGTCCACGTGTTCGTCAGTGCTGTTCATGTGCAGCGCAAAGCATTGTGGGTCAGCAGCCTGCAGAGTGTGACCGGACGCAGCAGAACATCCTGGTATTTATTTCTCTTTCCTGACGTACTAAATAGTTTGGTGATGTGGGAGTCTGCCAGCATTCTTATCTCTGACCACAATGCTAAAAAGTGCTATTTGACACCACAAATTCCCGTGCAGTCGTCGCTCACATACGGGGGACATGACATCGCACTTACATACTATAGCTCATGTTTGGCGTGATCCGGAGCGATTTGTGGGTTTGGGATGGATATTTTCGTGTTGGTTGGCAGACGCGGTTAGTAAATTTCCCAAAGAAGAATAGTCCAGCCCGCCCTGGACCAAGGAAAGTCTGCAGGGAACTGAAATTGAAGGGAAAGGAGTTTGTGAACGTATAGCAGAGATAAAGATGAATGAGAGCATTGTGAACGTGATATATTTATGTTTTAACAACAACCTTTTTTATTTGATGTTTCTATCAGGCATCAGTGTTGATACAGAACTCACTACACGTCCTCTGAGACACCCTGAAGGCCTGTACGTGGGTGTAATATAATATTATATAGTATTGCTTTTGTATGCCACTTTTGGTGTACAGTATGCATCCTTTTTTAATCAATAACCTTTGTAAGTGAATGCTGCTGTAAATATATCACGTTAGCCGTGCCGAGTGAGATCACGCTGAGGGGTTTTATTTTGAAAATCACTATGAATATAAGGCTGGGTTGCACCGACAAGGATTCATTTTTAAACTAGTTCAACTTCATGTTGCATCAAAACTTTCAAAGAAAGATTCAACTCAAACTTCTTTTTAAAAACGGCAGGTTTAGTTTTTAAAGTTTAATCCTGAGACATTGTGAATTGTGATCCAGTATTAACTTTAAACTTACACTTCAGGAGGTTTAACTTTAAACATTTTTTTAGATGAATTGGGTTTGACTTTTCTCTTTTATTTATTATATCCTCTAAAACGTAATAAACGGAGATGAGTTTTTCATCGTGCGTGTTTGACGTGAACCCTGGATTTACTGTGAGATGACAGAGATCCGTGTTGGTGCAGCTGAGCCGGAGAGCTCTGTGGATCTGGTGCTAAACTTATCTACGTATTTAACGGTTTGCTTTGTGTTTGTGAGATGTAAAGGAACTGTACTGTATGTGAGCATTAAATGAAGAAATCAAGTCATCGGAGGTTTTATTTGGTGTGGATTCTCTGTGGAGGTGTTCTCGTGTTTGCACATTTAAAAGGATCCAGATGTGGATGTGGGTCCTCACGTCTGAGGATTACTTTGGCCGGAGACGCAACATGATTTAATAAAGGTGACCTATATCTGCAGCGCCTCCTTATGGATCAGATTCTGCTTTTACTGGAGATTTAGCAGAATAATGCTTTAAAAGGCAGTGAAAGGAACTTTACATGGGAACAGAACCAGTACACATTATAATTAGCATCACAGGCTTCATATTAAAGCAGATACTTCTGGTAATAAGTACATTTAAGTACTGTACTGAAGTACATTTGAGGTCCTTCTACTTCACTACATACGTACAAAACATATAAGTCTATAAAACATAACTTATATGTATATAAAATATATTAAACTACCCAATAAATATAAGTATATCAAATCAGCTGCTCCCCCAACGACAGCAGGAACATGCTAATTACACACAGCTAATAAAACAATACAATAAATACTAGTAAAGCAAAATGAGTATTTTTTCAGTATCATCTGTACTTTTACTTTTAAAACTTACTTTATTTAAGTAAAGTCTTGAATGCAGAGTTTTACTTGTATTGGAGGATATAATTCAGACCTAATGAACGATGACTACTTCACTTTATTCATTTACGTAACAACACGTGAAGCTTTGTTATGTCAAACGTTATGAATCACAACGGTTATCCAGTTCTAAGACCCTTTGTACATCCTGGTGTTTTTAACTCTATATTTGAAGGATGAAGGATTTTAGTCCTGAACGTCTGGATCTGAAGCCTTTAACTCGTAGACGCTCCGCCCAGTGTTCACCAAACTGCACCTGCGAAACACTCATTTTTAACTTGAAACCACTTTATGTAGCGTTTTTATCAGTTGTACTTTCCATATCTGTTCATGTTGTAGAAGTGGAGACCTCTGAGGATAATTCGGCTTCTGGTAAAACGAGAGAATAACTGATTTTTAATGTCAATCTGCTTTATTCACTGTTTTTACCGCCTTTAATCAGCAATAGCATTTTGGCCTCAACATCTTACTTTTTGCCATCATATGTCTTTTATTAGTGATGTCACTATTTTGTTTTCATGCATTAACTCAGGCATGTTATGAAGCATCCTGTAGTTCCTGTTCAAGCTACATTGTGAACAATAAATCAAATTAATATCTGCAGGAGAGCTAGTTAGCGTTAGCTGTTAGCAGGCGGGGGACTTTTTTTTAATCAAACAAATATTTAAATAAAAATACAATAATTTATTGAGTATCTAATTGATCAAGAATCGTGGAATTTCCCTGGTGTTGGTGTTGACTACATGTGTGGTGACACGTCTAAAAGCAGAAGCTCGGAGGGTCTTTGTGTTGTTAATTGATTTACAACAATAAATATTCATAAAAAGCACGAATATTTAGAGATGAAATACTTTCAAACATTAACTATGAACACTTATGTGTTTAATCACGACTAAATATTGTAATTATTAAATGTAAAAAATAACTAGTAACTAAAACTATTTGTATTTTTGAGGATATCTATTTATTTATTTGGTTTACTAAATAATGTTTTTAACTGAATCGTTGGGGGGGGGGGGGGGGGGGAGGGGCTTACATTTGTATATGTCTTACAAATGGCAAATAATACATTTGACAAAGAAAAAGAAGAATATTCCCTCTGAGATATAGTGTAAGAGTATAATGTAGCATGTACTTTTACTCATTATTCCTCAGAACCGTCAAAGCACAACCTTCACATGTAATTCTTCTGATTCTGTGTGTGAATTATTCCATCAGGGTTTAACATCCCAAATGTTTTACTCCCTGATGATGTAATTGGAGCTCCTGCTCATCACGTTGTAACGTGACAGGCTCCAGCAGCTGGAGCACCAGCGGACCTGTGAGGAGGCTGTGATGCGCTGACGCTCCTGCAGTCGCATCAGCTCAGACTGGCGTGGGATCGGTCCCTGCTGCGCCTCATCTGGAATAATAACGTCGGAATATCCACACATTTCATTAGCGGGTGTTTTTTTAAGGAGGCGAGCAGTGTTGAGAATAATCCCTTTTGGGCAAACGTCTCCGTCGGAAGGGGGTTTCTGTACTTTCAGAAACCAGAGCAGATTTATCCCGCAGAGAATCAGAAGAGGCTGAAATCAGGTAAGTGTCGCTGCAGATGGAGGCCGACACGTCTCGTGTGTTTGCACATTATGATGCAGCTCGTGTTTCTGTGGCGCGTTATTGTCCATGTTTTCCTCGTGTTTTCATGAATGGGATCGAGCTGGCAGCACCTGCGCATCCCTTAAAATGAAGCCGCTGCGTTTTGCCTGGAAACAAGCAGAACCAGGCATCAGGAGCGTTTGACGGATTAAGAACATGTCATCCACATTTGCGCATTTTAATTGGCTTTATCTTTAACGACGTGTGTCTGCTGTGAGCTGTCTCGGCTTTTAAAAATAGCTCTGTTCGGTTATGAAATGTGTTTTTGGGGCCGATGCGCAGGAGCAGATGTCATTAGCAGCAGGATGGTGATAATCTGAAAACGCGCTCACTGCGTCGTTTCCATCGGAATGCAGCAGCGTGTGTGCGCGCGAGGCGCCTCGCTTTAACAGCATTAACGGATGTCATCGCATACATCGTGAATAAAGCAGCTCGTGTTGGGGGCTCATTCCTGTGTCCCGCCTGCACGAGCGATAGGATTCTAAAAAACCGCCGCAGTTTCACGATGGAGACGTTTTCTCAGCGCACACAAAACACATTCCTGCTAAAATATTTCAAGGTCATTGGCTGCAAACCTTCTACACATTACCCGAGATAAACAGCCACCGTGCTGCTGGGAGGGGGGGGGGGGGGGGGGGGGGGCATTAAAGGCTGTGCGTTGCACTGATTTGGGCTGCAGACACATTTGTGCTGTTTGTTGTGGAGGCCCGAGTTAATGCGGTGCTGCTGCTGCAGGGAGCAGGACAGATGTCTCCAGTGGTGGAGGCTCTCACCTGGAGGGGCTCACACCTGGAGGGGCTCACACCTGGAGGGGCTCACACGTGCAGAAAACAATCCAGTTTCATTTCTGAGATGAATGTTTGATTGACGCATTCTTGGCTTTCTGTCATCCGGAGTGAATAATGGCTTTAACATAATAAACTATATATAAACTATATATTCCCATCAGATTACAGCAGGGCGACTATCAGGGGCGGAGCTGGGGGGGGATCCTGAAACTTTGTGGCATTTCCCCTCAAGGCCAAAAACACAAACAGCCGCACTGTTTATATTATTTTATAACCCCGACACCGGCGCTGCCCTTTAAAAGTGAATAATAAAAAAATTTGTATTTATAGAGCACACTTTAAAACACTGCGGAGTGTCATGGTGCTTCACATTAAGGAGACACAATCAAACGTTAAACGTTAAATGTCAGCGTTCCCGATTGTATTACGCCAGCACCAGTGTTGGATCCGTGTCGTTCACAACTGGACTTCTGAGGATTCACTTCCTCTGTAGGTCTGTTGTGTGAGGACCGCGAGAAGCAGATATCCAGGAAGTCGTCAAAACGCTCCCGGGTTCAGTCTGACGAGATGAGGAAAAGTTATTTACGTGGACCACACGTGGACCACACGTGGGACACACGTGGACACACGTGGGACACACGTGGACCACACGCGGGACACACGCGGGACACACGGGACACACGCGGGACACACGCGGGACACACACGGACCACACGCGGGACACACGCGGACCACACGCGGGACACACGCTGGACACACGCGGACCACACGCGGGACACACGTGGGACACACGCGGGACACACACGGGACACACGGGGATACACGCGGGACACACGTGGACCACACGTGGGACACACGCGGGACACACGTGGACCACACGTGGGACACACGTGGGTGGGACACATGTCTGAATAAGTCACAGTTTGTGTTGCATCACTGAAAAGTTTCAATATGTTCCCTTTAAAAACCTGTGGTGTTTCAGAGGAGAACATGATGAAGCAGGATGCAGCTGCACCAATCAGCTTTTAAATATGTGTAGTCTCTGTAGTCCATAGACATGTATAGGACTACAATTCCCACAATGCTCCAGCTAATGAACAGAAACACAGTTTGAGGCTGAAAAACATTTTTTACTTTGATTTGTAGATTAATCTACATCTTGTAAAAGTTTGTTTTCTTTGTTGAATAATCAAACATTTATTTTGATTATCCACAAAAGACATATATACAGTATATATATATATATCAATTATTATACAAGTATAATACTATATATATATATATACAGTATATTATATATACAGTATATATATATATATATACTAGATATATTATCTATATATATATATATATACTATATAATATATATATATATACAGTTATTATATATATTATAATATATATACATGTCTATATATATAACCTATATAATATCAGTATATATATATATATATATATATACTTCTATATACTAGATATCATATACTGTATATATATATATATACAGATATATATATATATATATACGATATAAGTATATATATATATATACATGTATATATATATATATATACAGTATATACTAGTATCTATATATATATTATATAATAATACAGTATATATATATATATACAGGTAATATATATAATATTAATATTAATATACAGTATATATATATATATAGTATATATATATATATATTATATATATACAGTATAATATATATTATGTATATATAATATATACAGTAATCTAAATATATATATATATATATATAATCTATCTATACAGTATTATATATATAACAGTATATATATATATATATATATATATTATATATATACTGCATATATATATACGATATTTATATATATACAGTATATATATATAATAATATATACAGTATAATATACTGTATAAGATATACCAGTATATATATATATTATATATATATACGTCTCTATCTTACTCTCTACTTTCTCTCTATCTCCCTATCTCTCTATCTCTCTTCTCTATATCTCTACTACCTTTATCTCTCTCTCCGTCTCTTTCTCTACTCTACTATCTCTATCTCTCTCCTCTTCTTCTCTTCCCTATCTCTCTCATTTCTCCTTCTCTCTCTTCTTCTCTATCTTATCTATCTCTCTCTCTCTCTTCTCTCTCTTCTCTCTCTTTATCTATCTTCTATCTGTATATATATATATCAGTACAATATAGATATATATAGCTAGATATATATAGTATATATATATATACTAGTGATAATGAATAGAGATATATATATTGTATATATATCATATATATAATATATATATATATATATATATATATATACTATATACATATTTACTGTAAATATATGTGTATACTGTATATATATATAATATATATTATGTAGACATATATATACACTATATATATATATATATTCAAATCAAATCAAATTTATTTGTATAGTAATATCACAAATTTTACATTTGTCTCAGTGTGCTTTACAGACTGTACAGGTTACGACACCCTCTGTCCTTAGACCCTCTGTCCTTACACCCTCTGTCCTCAGACCCTCTGTCCTTAGACCCTCTGTCTTTAGACCCTCTGTCCTTAGACCCTCTGCCCTTAGACCCTCTGTCTTTAGACCCTCTGTCCTTAGACCCTCTGTCTTTAGACCCTCTGTCCTTAGACCCTCTGTCTTTAGACCCTCTGTCCTTAGACCCTCTGTCCTTAGACCCTCTATCTTTAGACCCTCTGTCTTTAGACCCTCTGTCTTTAGACCCTCTGTCCTTAGACCCTCTGTCTTTAGACCCTCTGTCCTTAGACCCTCTGTCTTTAGACCCTCTGTCTTTAGACCCTCTGTCTTTAGACCCTCGCATCGCACAAGAAAAAACTTCCTAAAAGAAACGTTAGAAACCTCAGGGAGAGACTGAGGAGGGATCCCTCTCCCAGGACGGACAGACGTGCAGTAGATGTCGTGTGTACAGGATAAACAACATAGTACAAATACAACATTTGACAGAAATGATGTTGTGTTGAAAAAGAGAAAGTTTGGATGAATCCAGGAAAATGTCAAAAAGGCTTCCCGGTGTCCAGCAGGACCAGGGCAGCAGGCGCAGCCACGATTCATGATCCTGACGTAAACTTTATCAGTGGCAACCTGCCACATGAGAGACAGACACTCTGGTGATGCCCCGGATGATGAGTTAATAACATACATTTACATAATGCATACAGATAGAGAGGGAGAAGAAGAGAGGGAGGGGAGGAGAGAGGAAGAGAAGGAGGAGAGCAGGGAGGTGTCCCCCGGCAGTCTAAGCCTATAGCAGCATAACTAGGGGCTGATCCAGGGCAAACCTGAGCCAGCCCTAACTATAAGCTTTATCAAAAAGGAAAGTCTTTAGCCTAATATATATATATATATATATATATATATATGTATGTATATATATATATATATATATATATATATACATATACATATACATATATATATTTATATATATATATATATATATATATATATATATATATATATATATATATATATATATATATATATGTATATATATCAGCTGCTGTAAAGGTAAATAAATCTCTGATTGTTTACACTTTACACGTCTGGCTCCGGCCCCCACCCCTTGCCCCCCCTTCTACAACCAACACGGGTTGTTGTCGGTGTCAGTCTGCAGGAACCTGAGCTCAGCGGTCGAACATGTAATGAACTGGATCTGAGAGGATCCAGGTCAGAGCTCCGGCGGGACATAAATAGAACGAGAGCACCGGGAACGTTCAGATTTACTCTGTACTCCAGTTTAAAGAGGAAATAAAGGAGCAGCTGTTTAACATATGATATATATTTTATAACATATTATCTGAAGAGTTTCTGATTGCAGAACATCCCAACACATCCCTGCTGCTGCAGAGTCTGAACATCAGCTGCACGTGGTCCTGTGCGGCATCATCCTGATGAGCATACTTACTGCAGTTTACAGCTGTAACAACGAGTCAGAAACGTTATTGCAACTATTTTAAGAAAATTCTGTCATTTTTCCTGCAGAACCGTCTTTAAATGTTTTCAGCCTCAAATGTGCAGATCTGCTGCTTCTCTCCGTTTCATATTCAAGTGAAGATCTTTAAACAATAATGATCCATAATGACAATAATGTTGCAGCTCTGATGAAGGTTTGTTCATGAGCATAAACTCTGGAAACATGTTGAGCTGCAAACATTCAATTAAATACTATTAAACCAGTTATCTTTATAATCGACTTATTTTTAAGTGCAGTTTGTTAAAGGTGAATATATTCTGTTGTCTTTACTCTGTGATATATATAAGAGTATATATTATATGAAGAGTCTTTAGTTGCAGCCCTGATATAATATATCATGTGTGATCTGATCTCCACACGTGATGATGTCTGTGCTGCAGGTGAATAAACGCATCATTGCACCGCAGGAAACATGGGGAAGCAGAACAGCAAGCTGACTCCGGAGGTGATGGAGGATCTGGTGAAGAACACGGAGTTCAACGAGCACGAGCTGAAGCAGTGGTACAAAGGCTTCCTGAAGGACTGCCCCACCGGCCGGCTCAACCTGGACGAGTTCCAGCAGCTTTACGTGAAGGTGCGTGCTGACGTCATGCAGGCCTCAACAGGCACGTGCAATCTGCGCCTCATCAGAGCGAGGGAGTTTAGAGACGTGCAGGTTAAAGATGCAAACATTAGTCCATCGACTATTTTAATAAGACTATAGGAACAACTTACCTAAAACAGTCTCAGGTGCACGCGCTTCGTTTGGGTTTGTGTGAACGTCGGACTCGTTCCGCGTGACACCATTCGACCAATCACAGCGAGCAGGCGGCAGCTCCGTGGTCTCGAGCGGCGGGAGAGAAGCACAGGTGTCCCGCAGGTGTTTATTTTATCATGATTTATGATATAATCCCTGTTTATGCCGTTGTATCTGTCTGTGAGATGAAGACGCTCTATACATCTGTAGATCTGCTCTGTGTTCTGTGATCACAGCTCAGGTAGTTTAGCATCTGAACAGCCGACAGGTGTTTGCTTTAGGACATGTCAAAGTTGTCGCCGAAGGGAAAAAAGTTTACGCTTGAAGCTAGCTAACTAGCCAAGCGCTAAGCTAATAAAATGTACATTTATCATTGATGACGCTTTTCAGACAGCGAGGAGTCGACGCCCTAGAATACGACTATAGTTCTTAAAATGGCTGCTCTACTGTTTACTCGGTCAAAATTACATATTGTGTGTTTAAATTGAACCGTCTTCTTCCTCCTCTTCATCACGCCGCGGCTGTTCTCCATCATCAAACTTTTAAACGGTTGAATGATTGAACTCGTCTCTCCCTCGTCTGCAGTTCTTCCCTTACGGCGATGCATCAAAGTTTGCACAGCACGCCTTCAGGACCTTCGATAAAAACGGAGACGGGACCATCGATTTCCGAGAGTTCATCTGCGCCCTGTCCATCACGTCCCGCGGCAGCTTTGAGCAGAAACTCAACTGGGCCTTCAACATGTACGACCTGGACGGGGACGGCAAAATCACCAGAGTGGAGATGCTGGAGATCATCGAGGTGAGGGGGGGGGGCATCAGGGGTCTGGCACCACCTACACAGCTGTATACACCTGTATACACCTGCAGACACCTGCACACACCTGCAACACATCTGCACACCTACAGATCTGGGCAGGCCGTCCATCTGGTATTAACACACGTAACACACTTAACACACGTCACACACTTAACATATTTAACACATTTAACACATTTAACACACTTAACACACTTAACACATTTAACACATTTAACACACTTAACACATTTAACCGGGAGGACTCCGGAAACAGTTGCAGGGTATCGAAGGACTAGAAGGGCGGCAGCTTCTGCCGTGTCAGAGGCAAAGCAGCGAGTGTGGGAGAAGTTCGGAGAAGCTATGGAGAAGGACTTTCGGTCGGCACCAAGGTGCTTCTGGAAAACCATCCGGCACCTCAGGAGGGGGAAGCGCGGAACCATCCAAGCTGTGTACAGCAAGGGTGGGACCCTGCTGACTTCGACTGAGAAGGTTATCGGCCGGTGGAAGGAGCACTTTGAGGAACTCCTGAATCCGACTAACACGCCCTCTATGGTTGAGGCAGAGCTGGAAGCTGATGGGGGATCATCGTCAATTTCCCTGATGGAAGTCACTGAGGTAGTCAAACATCTCCACAGTGGCAAAGCCGCAGGGGTTGATGAGATCCGTCCAGAAATGCTGAAGGCTTTGGGTGTTGAGGGGCTGTCTTGGTTGACACGCCTCGTCAATATTGCGCGGAAGTTTGGGACAGTGCGCCTAGGGGTTGGCAGACCGGGGTGGTGGTTCCCCTATTTAAAAAGGGGGACCAGAGAGTGTGTGCCAACTACAGGGGCATCACACTTCTCAGCCTCCCTGGTAAAGTCTACTTCAAGGTACTGGAAAGGAGGGTTCGGCCGGTAGTCGAACCTCTGATTGAAGAGGAACAATGCGGATTCCGTCCTGGTCGTGGAACAACAGACCAACTCTCGCAAGGATCCTGGAGGGGGCCTGGGAGTACGCCCATCCGGTCTACATGTGTTTTGTGGATCTGGAGAAGGCGTATGACCGGGTCCCCCGGGTGATACTGTGGGAGGTGCTGCGGGAGTATGGGGTGAGGGGGTCACTTTTGAGGGCCATCCAATCCCTGTATGCCCAAAGCGAGAGTTGTTTCCGGATACTCGGCAGTAAGTCGGACTCGTTCCCAGTGAATGTTGGCCTCCACCAGGGCTGCGCTTTATCACCAATCCTGTTCGTGATGTTCATGGACAGGATATCGAGGCGTAGTCGTGGAGGAGAGGGGTTGCAGTTTGGTGACCTGAGGATCTCATCGCTGCTCTTTGCAGATGATGTGGTCCTTATGGCATCATCGGTCTGTGACCTTCAACAGTCACTGGATCGGTTCGCAGTCGAGTGTGCAGCGGTTGGGATGAGGATCAGCACCTCGAAATCTGAGGCCATGGCTCTCAGCAGGAAACCGGTGGATTGCCTACTCCGGGTAGGGAATGAGCCATTACCCCAAGTGAAGGAGTTCAAGTACCTCGGGGTCTTGTTCGCGAGTGAGGGGAAAGATTGGCCGGAGAATCGGAGCAGCGGGGGCGGTATTACAGTCACTTTACCGCACCGTTGTGACGAAAAGAGAGCTGAGCCAGAAGGCAAAGCTCTCAATATACCGGTCGATCTTCGTTCCTACCCTCACCTATGGTCATGAAGGCTGGGTCATGACCGAAAGAACGAGATCACGGGTACAAGCGGCCGGAATGTGTTTTCTCAGACGGGAGGCGTCTCCCTTAGAGATAGGGTGAGAAGCTCAGCCATCAGGAGAGACTCGAAGTAGAGCCGCTGCTCCTTTACGTTGAAAGGAGCCAGTTGAGGTGGTTCATCTAGTAAGGAGCCACCTGGGCGCCTCCCTAGGGAGGTGTTCCAGGCACGTCCAGCTGGGAGGAGCCCCTCGAACACCGTGGTGGACCCCGGTGGTCACTTAACACTTAACACATTTAACACACACTTAACATTTAACACACTTCACACATTTAACACATTTAACACACTTCACACATTTCACACACTTCACACACTTCACACATTTAACACACTTCACACACCACACACTTAACACATTTAACATGTTTAACACACTTCACACATTTCACACACTTCACACACTTCACACATTTCACACACTTCACACACCACACACTTAACACATTTAACATGTTTAACACACTTCTCACACTTCATACATTTAACACATTTAACACACTTCCCACACTTCACACATTTAACACACTTCACACATTTAACACACTTCACACACTTCACACATTTAACACATTTCACACACGTCACACATTTAACACACTTCACACATTTAACACATATCTGTATTAAGTGTTATTACAAGAATAAAACACGGTTTGTGTACAAAGTAAAGGAACATTGACGGACGACAGTGTGGATCGTTGCTGGGGACAGTCGCTCCGTCGGGACACATTCTTCACGCAGACATAAGAACTGTGTTAACTGGTCCCTGCGTCTCGCCCACAGGCTATCTACAAAATGGTGGGCACCGTGATCATGATGAAGATGAACGAGGACGGTTTGACACCGCAGCAGAGGGTGGACAAGATCTTCGGCAAAATGGATAAAAACAACGACGACCAGATCTCGTTGGACGAGTTCAAAGAGGCGGCGAAGAGCGACCCGTCCATCGTGCTCCTGCTGCAATGTGACATGCAGAAGTGAGCCCTCCAGCCTGCCCCCCCCCCACACGCTCCTCCCCCGTCTGTAACACACTCTGGACAGCAGCATATGTTTTAATGTCTCTTTAGGTTCTCTGCCATTCCCACAGGAAAACTAAACAAAACAATGCTTGGACTATTTTTCAATGGACTCGCTTCTTGTGGTTGTATGCATGAGAATGTCAAATGCTGAATAATTTTGAATATAGCTATAAGATATCATACATTTCTATTTCAAAACATGCCAACGTGATTTGTGCACAGTAACCCTCGACATAAACGTTAGCTTGTATATCAGTGGAGCACTGCATTCTTTATGTTCCTGCAGTATTTAGGATCCCCAGTGTTCACTGCTGCTACTGCCGTACGCTTTACATTATACTAACTAAACAATAACTCCTCTGATCATTGTAACCGCCTCTATCCAGACGTGGAGATTAGAGGCTCCTGTCTGTGTTCACATGGTGGAACCAAGAAGGTTCTTTGCATGCATATATTATGTGTCAGAAAAATATAATCTCTTACCTTTTGCATCTTTAGGTGGTTATAAAAGAGAAACCCTATGGAATTCATTTAGTATTGTTGCATGGGATGTACAGTGTGTGACTCATCACCATTCGTTCACCTCCAGTAATGTGGGAGCATGCTTTCCTCCATCTGATAACACGTGTATGTGTTGAGTTTTTGGAAAGATATTTGGACTGTAGTTGTGGGTTAATCTCCGAGGAAACGCTTTCACATGAACATCCATGGATGGATTACTGAGCGGGGTCTCCTGGGCATGGACCCAGGGGCCTCCTGGCCTTCACTTAAAACAAGACGCAAAACGACCACAAAGAGACGCAAAAACTACAGATACAAAAACTACAAAGAGACACAAAATGACTACAGAGATACAAAAACTACAGAGATACAAAAACTACAAAGAGACACAAAATGACTACAGAGATACAAAAACTACAGAGATACAAAAACTACAAAGAGACGCAAAATGACTACAAAGAGACACAAACTACAGAGATACAAAAACTACAAAGATACAAAAACTACAAAGAAACACAAAATGACTACAAAGAGACACAAAAACTACAAAGAGACGCAAAATGACTACAAAGAGACAAAAACTACTACAGAGAGACACAAAAACTACAAAGAGACACTAAAAACTACAGAGACACAAAGCGACTACAAAGAGACACAAACTGACTACAGAGAGACACAAAAACTACAAAGAGACACAACATGACTACAAAGAGACACAAACTGACTACAGAGATACAGAATGCATGTCTGTGCCCGGCGGCTCATTGTTCCATAATCCATCCATGTAAACGTTGTATTAAGTTTATGCTTCAGTGATTTATGCGCAGAAATATATTTATGGAGCAGCTTTTCCTTTATTATTACTTTATCGTACTGCCGCCGCTTAATCTAGAGGAAAGCCCAAAACCTCCGGCATCCAACTCACGCATTATGAAATCCAAAATTGGCTTCTCGTTTCAAGCTGCTTATTTGATTTAGACTTCAATAAGTGAACTCAGTACATATCAACATGTTTACAGAAAGGAAGAGCACTGCAACACGAGTCTGACCTCTGTGCTGGGAGCTCGCGCCCTGTATGTTTACACACTGCATTCCTAAAACCTTTTTGTAAGGAGAAACCTTTTATTGAAAAGTCTTCTAATCTATTCTGTTTGCCACAATCATTAAAGACGCAGGACCCTGGAGAGGCTGGAGGAAGGGTTAGAAAGAGTTTCAGAGCAAGACGTTAATGTTAGTGAGGAAACAGTTTTGCTTCTCGAACACGCAGTTAGTGGAAGATTACACATTTCAGTCCGGTCACGATGTCCGATTCTTTGTCTCGTGAATGTTTATATCAAATATGGAAAAATCATAATACAAGTGACTGTATTCTTTTATACATGTGGCATGTGTTGCACCCAAAATTGATTCTGTAGTGATTAAAATGAATAAACCATCACCAGGCTTTTTCAAAAGACACGGCAGCAGGTGTGATTAATGAAGACTTCGAGACTTTGCTGACGATGTGATGCTGTGGATGAGACGAGAGTGTTGAGATTGAACATTTAACACTGGCTTTGATTCTTCACTCAGTTAACTTCAGCTGGATATAAAATATCAACAACTGTTGAGATAATCCTTCATTTTTCATGCAGAAATGTCCGAAAATGCTGTTTTCAGCCTCAAATATGGAGTTTAATCTGCAAAACATTCAAATCAAAGAATTGATGAAACATTTCTCCTCATGCACAGTTGAGTACGACCAGAGAGCTGCGACAATATAAATCAAACATAATCTCCAACTATTTTGATAATTGATTAAAAGTAGTTTTTCCTGCAGAAATGTCTTTAAAAAAAACAGCCTCAAATATGAAATGTGACAAGCTGCTATAAAATAAAATAAATAAAAAGTAAACAGCTTTAATTGAGACGACACAAACGTCCTACAGATTACTCCTGTATTTACTACATTTCAGTCCTGCAGGGCTTACTACCGCAACTATTTCTATAATAAATGAACTTACTGTAGTTTAAAACATTTAACATTTTTAAACTACGACTGTGAAATTATAATATAAAAAGTTTTCAATTATAATAATCAACTATTTGCTATATATAAACTCTGCAGTGCTAAATATTATCAGAGAAACGTTGGCACAAAACACCCTCAAGTCTTCTGCTTCAAATGTTCACTTAAGTATTAAACAGCGTTCCTGAACCTTCTTAAACATCAAATTCAAGAACTTTCCAGGATCAATATCTTCAAATTCAAGGACACACGGGACAACAATGAGAACTTTATAATGAGAACTAGCAGAACAAAATATCAAAACAGCTTTAATTTATATTCTTGCACAAAATAAAGAAATTGAAGCGCTTTTTTATTTTCAAAAACTGTCAAGGCTTTTCTTTTCCCCTCATATCCACAAACTTTCAAGGATTTCAAGCCCCAGTGGGAAACATGATTTAAGGTTTTCTCCTTCTCTTGGTCTGATACTCAAGAAATCCCTTAAACTGTTGCACTTTTGTGTGTGTGTGTGTGTGTGTGTGTGTGTGTGTGTGTGTGTGTGTGTGTGTGTGTGTGTGTGTGTGTGTGTGTGTGTGTGTGTAATAGTCTTTACAATGAAACACTGGAAACCTGCAACACAACACTGAGCAGAC
>NW_021166845.1:0-17500 GCF_900634415.1 Cottoperca gobio | reverse complement strand
TGAACGCTTCCCTGCAGTTAGCGGGAGGTCGGCTCTGCTGCATGACCCGCCGCGCTTTGTCTTCTCCTGAAACACAACTTCTAAATCTTCATATGTGAAACTTAAACAACTCAATATGTGAACATTCTAACTAAATATATAAAAAAAGAATATATGAAAACAAAAATATAAAAAATTGATTTATGAAAAACTAATATGTAAAACTAATATATAAAACCTAAATATATAAAAACTAAATATATAAAACCTAAATATAAAAACTATATATAAAACCTAAATATATAAAAACTAAATATATAAAACCTAAATATATAAAAACTAAACTATATAAAAACCTAAATATATAAAAACTAACATATAAAAACTAAATATTAAAAACCTAAACATATAAAACTAAATATATAAAACCTAAATATATAAAACCTAAATATATAAAACCTAAATATATAAAACCTAAACATATAAAACCTAAATATATAAAACCTAAATATATAAAAACTAAACATATAAAAACTAAATAATATAAAAACTAAATATATAAAAACTAAACATATAAAAACATAAATATATAAAACCTAAATATATAAAAACTAAACATATAAAAACTAAATATATAAACACTAAATATATAAAACCTAAATATATAAAACCTAATATATAAAAACTAAATATATAGAAACCTAAATATATAAAAACTAAATATATAAAACCTAAATATATAAAACCTAAATATATAAAACCTAAATATATAAGAACTAAACATAATAAAACTAAATATATAAAAAACTAAACATATAAAAACCTAAACATATAAAAACTAAATATATACAACCTAAATATATAAAACCTAAATATATAAAACCTAAAATATATATAAAACTAAACATATAAAAACTAAATATATAAAACCTAAATATATAAAACCTAATATATAAAAAACTAACATATAAAAAACTAAATATATAAAACCTAAATATATAAAACCTAAATATATAAAACCTAAATTATAAAACCGAAAGAGAGAAAACGAAAGAGAGAAAACCGAAAGAGAGAAAACGAAACAGAGAAAACGAAAGAGAGAAAAACGAAACAGGAAAACCGAAACAGAGAAAAACGAAAGAGAGAAAACCGAAAGAGAGAAAACCGAAAGAGAGAAAACGAAAGAGAGAAAAAACGAAACAGAGAAAAACGAAAGAGAGAAAAACGAAAGAGAGAAAACCGAAAGAGAGAAAAACGAAACAGAGAAAAACGAAAGAGAGAAAAACGAAAGAGAGAAAACCGAAAGAGAGAAAACCGAAAGAGAAAAAACGAAAGAGAGAAAACCGAAAGAGAGAAAAACGAAACAGAGAAAAACGAAAGAGGGAAAAACGAAAGAGAGAAAACGAAAGAGAGAAAAAACGAAAGAGAGAAAACCGAAAGAGAAAAACGAAAGAGAGAAAAAACGAAACAGAGAAAAACGAAACAGAGAAAAACGAAGAGGGAAAAACGAAAGAGAGAAAACAGAAAGAGAGAAAAACGAAAAAGAAAACCGAAAGAGAGAAAAACGAACAGAGAAAAACGAAAGAGAGAAAACCGAAAGAGAGAAAAAGAAAGGAGAGAAAACGAAAGAGAAAAACGAAAGAGAGAAAAGAAACAGAGAAAACGAAAGAGGGAAAAACGAAAGAGAGAAAACCTAAATAGAAAAACTAACATAGAAAAACGAAAGAGAGAAAACCGAAAGAGAGAAAACGAAAGAGAGAAAACCTAAGAGAGAAAACCTAAAGAGAGAAAACCGAAATAGAGAAAAACGAAAGAGGATAAAAACCGTAAAGATAGAAAAACGAAAGATATAACAAACTAAATATGTAAAAACAAATATATAAAACCTAAATATATAAAAACTAAATATATAAAACCTAAATATATAAAACCTAAATATATAAAACCTAAATATATAAAACCTAAATATATAAAAACTAAATATATAAAAACTAAATATTTAAAAACTAAATATATAAAAACTAAATACATAAAACCTAAATATATAAAACCTAAATATATAAAAACTCAAATTAAAATATATAAAAAACTAAATATATGAAAAATTAAAAAAATAAAGAAATATATATATATAAAAAATTGATTTATGAAAAATAAAATATATAAAAAACAAAATATATGAAAACTAATAAATAAAAACTAAATACATCAAATAGCAAACACTCCTGAGTGAAGTGAAATTCAAAGCGACCTTTATGATGAGGATGGACTCGATGCCCCTCATGTCGATCAGGCAGTTGATGATGACCGAACTCGTCGCTGTGATTATATCCAGCACAGACGGATACTCTGCGTGAACAGCTTTCCTACGAAACAGCAGACAAGGAAACAAGATGAAGCTCTACAAAGAGTTCGACAACACAAAGCAACAGAAGTGAGACGCTGCTGCTGACCGTCCATGGATGTTGTAAACTTTGTCAGAGAACCGGCTGACGATGATCTGCGGCCTGTTTCCTCTCGGATAGTGGAGACACATGAGCTGCTGCAGCACCGCCTCGTCCTTGTAGTTGTCGCAGCAGAAAGCCTTCATGAAGCTGCGCAGACAGTTCTCCACGGCTGCAGCCAGCATGGGCTCCTTCAGGCTGATGCAGGCGCCTGCGAGCAGCACGACACGTATGTATACAGCACATTATCAATCACAAGGCTTTACAAACTACAGTAGAGCATCCAGACGGCGTGCAAAACAAAGTAAAACTACAGTTAATATAATATAATAAAACAGGTACAAACCACAAGACGTTACAGATTATTTAGTTTAGTTATTTGGAGCATTAATGAACAGGACATTTAATTAATCTGGTTAAATGATAGTTTTACTGATGAAAAAGCAGTCCGTTAGCGTAGCTTAGCCTAAAGACTGCAAACACGGGGAAACAGCTAGCATGGCTCAATAATTGAGTTTAGCTGCGTTCAAGACGAATCAGAAAAGTTTCACGAAGCAGTTTGACGTCACAACACTGGAAATTATATTTAAACTTATATATTTATTATATATATTTATAAAATACATTTATTTTGGAATATTTAGATACATTTAGCCTCTCTGGGAACCATCACCTTATCGTGGTGGAGAGGTTTGTGTGTCCCTATGAACCTGAGAGCTGTGTTGTCTGGAGCCCAGTGCTCCTGGTAGGGTCTCCCAAGGCAAATTGGTTTCAGGCGAAGGGCCAGACTAAGAATGGTTCAAAAACGACTTCATGAAAAAAAGGGAAAGGAAAGGAGAGACCCTGCCCGGAGGAAGCCCGGGGCCCCCGTCTGGAGCCAGGCCCAGAGGGAGGGCCCGACAGCGAGCGCCTGGTGGCCGGGTTTGCCACGGAGCCCGGTCAAGCACAGCCCGAAGAAGCTACGTGGTGCCTCCCATCCATCCATACTGTGGGCCCACCACTCAGCGGGAAAAACCGCTGGAGTCGGGTGCGCTGTCACACGGGTGGCAGTGATGGTCAGGGACCTCGACGGACCAGACCCGGGCAGCAGAGGCTGGCTCTGGGGACGTGGAACGTCACCTCTCTGTGGGGGAAGGAGCCGGAACTAGTGCGGGAGGTGGAGCGCTACCGGTTGGATCTGGTGGGGCTTACCTCTACACACAGTCTTGGCTCTAGAACCGTACTCCTAGATAGGGGTTGGACTCTATTCTTCTCCGGAGTTGCCCAAGGTGTGAGGCGTCGGGCCGGGGTGGGGATACTCACTAGTCCCCGGCTGAGCGCCGCTACGTTGGAGATTACCCGGGTGGACGAGAGGGTCAACTCCCTACGCCTTCGGGTTATGGGGGGGAAAACTCTGACTGTTGTTTGTGCCTATGCCCCAAACCGCAGTTCGGAGTATTCGGCCTTCTTGGAGA
The DNA here is from genome assembly GCF_900634415.1 of Cottoperca gobio. Classification (NCBI taxonomy): domain Eukaryota; kingdom Metazoa; phylum Chordata; class Actinopteri; order Perciformes; family Bovichtidae; genus Cottoperca; species Cottoperca gobio. The sequence goes on along the minus strand of NW_021166845.1, from coordinate 13,623 downwards.
CCCTGAATGGAGCCCTGCAGGGGGCTCCAGTAGGGGACTCCGTAGTCTTGCTGGGAGACTTCAACGCACACGTGGGAAACGATGGAGACACCTGGAGAGGCGTGATTGGGAGGAAGGGCCTCCCTGATCTAAACCCGAACGGTCGTTTGTTGTTGGACTTCTGTGCTAGTCATGGAATGGCCATAACAAACACCATGTTCGAACATAAGGATGCTCATAAGTGCACGTGGTACCAGAGCACCCTAGGCCAAAGGTCAATGATCGATTTTGTAATCGTATCATCTGATCTGAGGCCGCATGTTTTGGACACTCGGGTGAAGAGAGGGGTGGAGCTTTCAAACTGATCACCATCTGGTGGTGAGTTGGATCAAGGGGTGGGGGAAGACTCTGGACAGACCTGGTAAACCCAAACGGGTAGTGCGGGTGAACTGGGAACGTCTGGAGGAAGCCCCTGTCCTGGGGATCTTTAACTCACACCTCTGGCGGAGCTTTTCAGACATCCCTGTGGAGGTTGGGGGCATTGAACCTGAGTGGGCGATGTTCAAAACCTCTATTGCTGAAGCTGCGGTGATGAGCTGTGGTTTCAAGGTCTTAGGTGCCTCAAGGGGCGGTAACCCTCGAACACCGTGGTGGACTCCGGTGGTCAGGGAAGCCATCCGACTGAAGAAGGAGTCCTTCCGGGTTATGTTATCCGGGAGGACTCCGGAAACAGTTGCAGGGTACCGAAGGACTAGAAGGGCGGCAGCTTCTGCCGTGTCAGAGGCAAAGCAGCGGGTGTGGGAGAAGTTCGGAGAAGTTATGGAGAAGGACTTTCGGTCGGCACCAAGGTGCTTCTGGAAAACCATCCGGCACCTCAGGAGGGGGAAGCGAGGAACCATCCAAGCTGTGTACAGCAAGGGTGGGACCCTGCTGACTTTGACTGAGAAGGTTATCGGCCAGTCGAAGGAGCACTTTGAGGAACTTCTGAATCCGACTAACATGCCCTCTATGGTTGAGGCAGAGCTGGAAGCTGATGGGGAATCATCGTCAATTTCCCTGATGGAAGTCACTGAGGTAGTCAAACAACTCCACAGTGGCAAAGCCACAGGGGTTGATGAGATCCGTCCAGAAATGCTGAAGGCTTTGGGTGTTGAGGGGCTGTCTTAGTTGACACGCCTCGTCAACATTGCGTGGAAGTCTGGGACAGTGCCTAGGGGTTGGCAGACCGGTGTGGTGGTTCCCCTATTTAAAAAGGGGGACCAGAGAGTGTGTGCTAACTAAAGGGGTATCACACTTCTCAGCCTCCCTGGTAAAGTCTACTCCAAGATACTGGAAAGGAGGGTTCGGCCGGTAGTCGAACCTCTGATTGAAGAGGAACAATGCGGATTCCGTCCTGGTCGTGGAACAACGGACCAACTCTTCACTCTCGCAAGGATCCTGGAGGGGGCCTGGGAGCATGCTACATGTGTTTTGTGGATCTGGAGAAGGCGTATGACCGGGTCCCCCGGGTGATACTGTGGGAGGTGCTGCGGGAGTATGGGGTGAGGGGGTCACTTCTGAGGGCCATCCAATCCCTGTACACCCAAAGCGAGAGTTGTGTCCGGATACTCGGCAGTAAGTCGGACTCGTTCCCAGTGAATGTTGGCCTCCGCCAGGGCTGCGCTTTATCACCAATCCTGTTTGTGATTTTCATGGATAGGATATCGAGGCGTAGTCGTGGAGGAGAGGGGTTGCAGTTCGGTGACCTGAGGATCTCATCGCTGCTCTTTGCAGATGATGTGGGCCTTATTAGCATCATCGGTCTGTGACCTTCAACAGTCACTGGATCCGTTCGCAGCAGAGTGTGAAGCGGTTGGGATGAGGATCAGCACCTCAAAATCTGAGGCCATGGCTCTCAGCAGGAAACCGGTGGATTGCCTACTCCGGGTAGGGAATGAGCCTTTACCCCAAGTGAAGGAGTTCAAGTACCTCGGGGTCTTGTTCGCGAGTGAGGAGACGATGGAGTGAGAGATTGGCCGGAGAATCGGAGCAGCGGGGGCGGTATTACAGTCACTTTACCGCACCGTTGTGACGAAAAGAGAGCTGAGCCAGAAGGCAAAGCTCTCAATATACCGGTCGATCTTCGTTCCTACCCTCACCTATGGTCATGAAGGCTGGGTCATGACCGAAAGAACAAGATCACGGGTACAGGCGGCCGAAATGGGTTTTCTCAGACGGGTGGCATCTCCCTTAGAGATAGGGTGAGAAGCTCAGCCATCCGTAAGAGACTCGGAGTAGAGCCGCTGCTCCTTTACGTTGAAAGGAGCCAGTTGAGGTGGTTCGGGCATCTAGTAAGGATGCCACCTGGGCGCCTCCCTAGGGAGGTGTTCCAGGCACGTCCAGCTGGGAGGAGACCCCGGGGAAGACCCAGGACTCGGTGGAGAGATTATATCTCCTCACTGGGAACGCCTCAGGATCCCCCAGTCGGAGCTGGAGGATGTGACCCGGAGAAGGGAAGATTGGGGTTCCTTACTGGAGCTGCTGCCCCCGCGACCCGATCCCGGATAAGCGGTAGACGATGGATGGATGGATGGATTTAGATACGTTTCCACGTATTAAAGTGCCTTAAATATATAAATATAAATGTATAATGGCGTCTCATAAATACAAGGAGGAGGTGCTGCTGGTGAACATGAACCGGAGAAACAGTTTGTCACGGTCAGCCATCTTTTTTGTTTACGTTTGGCATTGTGCACCAAGAACACTTGGAGGTCTATATATATATATATATATATATATATATATATATATATATATATATATATATATATATATATATATATATATATATATGTTTGTACGGATTAAACAAACGAGATCGGATGTTAATTGTGAGTTTTGGAAGGCAGCTTTTGTTTACTTACACACACCCTGTTTCCAGTCTTTATGCAAAACTGAGCTAAGCTAGTGTCTTTAAATTGTGCAAACAAACTAAAAAAAACAAATGTATTGATATTTTCATCTAATGCAGCAAGAAAGCAAATCATATTTTTCCAGAATGTCAGACTGTCTCTTTAAATAACTCTTCTCTTCTAAAAGCAGAAAGTCCAACAGACAGGAAACCGAAAGTCACCTATTGGTCCAACGGGTCTCTTGAGGAAGCGTCCGGCGGTGTGCGCCTCAGAGATGGAGTGCAGCAGGTCAGGCACCTGATCTCCAAAGCGCTTCAGTTTGTTGGAGCGACTGGCGACGATCTGGTTCTTCCTCCGCACTTTGGACTCGTACAGAACCTGGATGCTTCTTTCCTCCAACCTACTCGACACGAGCAGAACATTCAGTGCAGAGAAACTGAGAAGGTTTGGACGGTTTCCCTCCAGACTTTATGACTTCAGAACAAATATACTTCAAGTTGAGCAAGAGAATCTCAGTGTTTGTCATTTTAGTTAGTGACGCGCGATTATTTTGTATTTGTGAGTCGATGTAAACCGTTTGTCTCGCCATTTTGAATTCTGTCCTAATCTGTTAGTGTGTCTACTCCGAATACATATGTGGAGCAGTTATAATCACGTTACAGGACTTCTCTGGATCAAAGCCGGAAAAAGGGACTTTGTCAGATTTGTGACGTTCCAGCCCAACAGCTGAGGCTTATATTACATAAAATGTTATAACTCCTGAACGCTTTGGGCTATTTCCACCACATTTGGTGAACATGTGTAGACATGATGTCTTACTGATTACGACCAATTTGGTGCTATTTGACCAGTAGGTGGCGCTGTGGCAGCATCATCTGCCTCTACAGGACGGATTATCTGTGTGTATGTATGTGCTTGGCGGGTGTTCAGCTGAGGACCTAAGGGAGAGCGATTGTGAAGTCGATCAGATTTAAAGCTGCTCGTCCTCCTGCAACTCAAAGTCCCTCCTTTAAGAATGACCCATCATCCTCGCAGCATATAATCCCAAACATTGTTGTACCTCAGTTTGTCGCGCTCCTCCCTCCCTTTGAACAGCGCCTGATGTTTGCTGTTGATGTCTGCGTTCAGCTGCGAGCTCGTGTGCTCCAGCTCAACCAGCTGCTCCGTCAGGCCGCAGATCTTCTTCTGCTGTTTTGCATATTCTGTCTCTCCGTCGTTGTTCAGACTTAAACTTAAATGCAGTGAGAAAGAACATTTAACAGAACGTATTCGTATGAAGCAGAATGTCAGGTTTAAAACCCTCACCTTGTCTTTGCCTTGTCGATCTTCTCCTGCAGAAGGTTTTGTTCCCGCTCCGACTGTTTGAGTTTGTTCAGAGCGCGAAAATAAACGAGCTGCGGAAAAGATGAAGTGACTTTAACCAATATAAAATGATCAACTTGATATATAGATCCTTCACAATCAGCACCTCCTGCTCCTTGTGAGCTCTGCTGATGAGCTTCATCTGCTCCTTTAACTTCAGGTTGTCCTCTGATAGAGACTCCTGTTCCTGTCCGACGCCGTCAACGCGGCTTTTCATGCACTGGAGCTTCTTCTCTGCGTGTGTGAGCTTCGTCTGTGTGAAACAAGGACAGCAAATATATCTTTAAAGCAGGAGACATGTTTATTCATGTTGCTTCTTTCAGAGACTTTAAACTATTTATCTTCTAGAACAACTAGAGGAAAGGAAACATGAGAACATGAGAGTGTGTGTTTGTAACTGTGTGTGTAACAGCTACATTACATAACGCCTCATGTACATATTAAACACTTGTAATATAAACTTGTGTTGATGTGAGTCATGAAGTGGGGAAGCTTCATGATATCTGTTAGTTACATGTTTGACCCTGTTCACCTGTAGTGTGTACAACATGTATGACTCTGTTCACCTGTAGTGTGTACAACATGTATGACCCTGTTCACCTGTAGTGTGTACAACATGTTTGACCCTGTTCACCTGTAGTGTGTACAACATGTATGACTCTGTTCACCTGTAGTGTGTACAACATGTTTGACCCTGTTCACCTGTAGTGTGTACAACATGTATGACTCTGTTCACCTGTAGTGTGTACAACATGTATGACCCTGTTCACCTGTAGTGTGTACAACATGTATGAATGTTACAATACATATCTCTAAAGGAGCTTTTCTCTAAAGGAGCTTTTTCTCACACTCTTCAGCAGAAGTCTCCACTTCAGTAGCACTTACATACACCAAACTTTCCACTTTCATTCCTCTCTATATTCTGAAGCTTTGTGCAGAGGGCTTTGTTCACATGTCACTCACAGCTCATGTTATACACGCTACACTCACTACATGCAGGAGATGCACAGAGTTCTGTGTGTTGACAGGATTTAGTGATTTATGGAGTGATACAAAGACAGATCCAGAATCTGTACAAACCTTTGACATGTGAACAACATGAAACACTTTGAACCTGCTTCATCCAGACTTCTCTTTATATCTGGACATGTAGCACATCAGCACATCTTTAATAACATAAAGCCTCATTTACATATTTAAACATGAACACTTGTAATATAAAAGTAATTGTGTTATATATGTTCCTGTCAGCTGGTTTATAACTTTATAACTCACCTGGCAGAGCTGAAGGTCGTCCTGGTGTTTGTGATTCTTCTCCTCTTTCTCAACATCGTCCTTCAGGCGCTGCACTAACTGCTCCTTCTCTCGGACCTGAGAAACATTCCCCACAATCCTTCACTCGTCTTTCTTCACACACACTAGATGAAATAATAAATGATTACTTTAATTCTCTTACCAAACACCACGCCATTGCTTTCTTCAGGTTCTCCAACACCGCCTTCATGTCGCTGAAGGACGGCAGCTTCTCATACGTCTCCTTCTTCTGCAGAAACTCGTGTTTCAGGTCCTTCAGACTCTGAACAACGAGACGAGGCAGGTGAGTGGATGTTTCTGCACAGCTTAAATTACTCAGACAAACTCATCAGCAAACTGTTTATGTGTAGAAGAAGAGCAGGAGAACGTGTGGGACTGACGTCTGTGTGCAAGGACTTCAATTAAAGCTTCTTCTGAGTTTAAAGGGAAAGTTTGGAAGGAAATATTAAAGAGCTTTTATTATAGCGGATAAATCCTTAAAGAGCCGACATGTTGTGACCCCTGAAGGTCGGACACCATCCGGGAAAATGAGCTGCAACATGTGGACAATAAACATTTAGATACATAAACATTTAAATACATAAACATTTAAATACTTAAACATTTAAATACTTAAACATTTAAATTCTTAAACATTTAAATACATAAACATTTAAATACTTAAACATTTAAATTCTTAAACATTTAAATACATAAACATTTAAATACTTAAACATTTAAATACATAAACATTTAAATTCTTAAACATTTAAATACATAAACATTTAAATACTTAAACATTTAAATACATAAACATTTAAATACATAAACATTTAAATGCTTAAACATTTAAATTCTTAAACATTTAAATTCTTAAACATTTAAATACATAAACATTTAAATTCTTAAACATTTAAATACAGGCTGTGAGAAATAAATAAAAATCACATTTCATCTTGTTTCTGTCAGGACAAACACAAGGTGAACATGTTATATGTTCGTTATGTTTAGAATTAACGGTATAATAAAACATTTTACCTAAAGAGCATTTAGCAAAACAAAGAACTAAATGCTTCACAGAGAGAAACATTAAAAGAAATGTAACATTGTGAGAGTAAAGACGTGATGTTGTGATGAGCAGAAGTACAAACACTGTTTTTGTGAATGGAGTCTGGTGTGTGATCCCTCTGAGCAGCACGTATAAATATAAATATAGTATATTTAATGCCACGTATCATATACTGCAAGTGATACACTGGCTTTGGACATATTCCCTTTAGAAGCTCTGAACTGTCCCTTTAAGTAACAATGAAAGCATATTGAGTAAAGATGAAGTTGTGTTGAGCGTACCTCCTCTTGTCTCTCCACCTGCTGCCGTGTCACAGTTTTAGTGTTCTTGATGTGGATGTAATCCGTCTTCATCTGCTCCAGAAGAGTTGCCTTCATGAAGAACTGGCAGCAGAAGCATTCAACATGAATACAACCTTTTAGAAAAGCTCATTATATTACATATATATAAGATATATAATCCTCTCTGAGTGCTGATGTGAATGAATAATAAGCTGTACCTTATATTTGTCTGATTCACTTTTTGAATGCAGGAACTGTTTACTCATTTCCTGGTTGAGGATGGACACGGGGTTATCCAACTGCACGAAACATACAGATATAAAACGAGTGCATTTACTGGAAGATAAAACAAGAAGGAAAATACAAGGACTCTGCTTTGATGCATAATAAAATAAAAACAAAGGCTCTGCACAAATCAAGAATCTTAATTATAAATGTACAATTAAAAATATGAATATTTCAGTTGTGCCGTCACCTGGATGTTAAAGTGGTCTAAGATGCAGGTCAGCTCCTCCTTCTTGTTTGAGATGAGTTGTCCTGAAATAAATAAATAATAATTAATCATTAAACAACATTATTACTGTAGAGCAGCAATAAGCAGTTAATACTTTTTTATTCGAGTCATTTTTCAATAAAATAAACGTTCTCTGGTTCCATCTTCTTAAGTTTTAATTAATTATAACATTTATAACAGAATCTACTCATCACGTCACGTTCGGAGTTATAATAATAAAACTATTTAGATTTAACATCAAGAGAATAAATAATGTTGCATCTTCTGCAAGTAATATTCTCCATTGTGTATTTAATAACATTTATTAATGTGGAACCAGCTTCCAGTTTGTGTTCGGGAGGCAGACACACTCTCCACATTTAAGAGTAGGCTAAAGACTTTCCTTTTTGATAAAGCTTATAGTTAGGGCTGGCTCAGGTTTGCCTTGGATCAGCCCCTAGTTATGCTGCTATAGGCTTAGACTGCCGGGGGACACCTCCCTGCTCTCTTCCTTCTCTTCCTCTCTCCTCCCCTCCCTCTCTTCTTCTCCCTCTATCTGTATGCATTTATGTAAATGTATGTTACTAACTCATCATCCGGGGCATCATCCCCGGAGTGTCTGTCTCTCATGTGGCAGGTTGCCACTGATAAAGTTTACGTCAGGATCAGGAATCGTGGCTGCGCCTGCTGCCCTGGTCCTGCTGGACACCGGGAAGCCTTTTTGACATTTTCCTGGATTCATCCAAACTTTCTCTTTTTAATCACAACATCATTTCTGTCAAATGTTGTATTTGTACTATGTTGTTTATCCTGTACACACGACATCTACTGCACGTCTGTCCGTCCTGGGAGAGGGATCCCTCCTCAGTCTCTCCCTGAGGTTTCTTACATGTTCCCCCTTTAATTATGGGGTTTCTTTTAGGAGGTTTTTCCTTGTGCGATGCGAGGGTCTAAGGACAGAGGGTCTAAGGACAGAGTGTCTAAGGACAGAGGGTCTAAAGACAGAGGGTCTAAGGACAGAGGGTCTAAGGACAGAGGTTCTAAGGACAGAGGGTCTAAGGACAGAATGTCTAAGGACAGAGGGTGTAAGGACAGAGGGTGTAAGGACAGAGGGTCTAAAGACAGAGGGTCTAAGGACAGAGGGTGTAAGGACAGAGGGTGTAAGGACAGAGGGTCTAAGGACAGAGTGTCTAACAACAGAGGGTCTGAGGACAGAGGGTCTGAGGACAGAGGGTCTGAGGACAGAGGGTCTAAGGACAGAGGGTCTAAGGACAGAGGGTGTAAGGACAGAGGGTCTGAGGACAGAGGGTCTAATGACAGAAGGTCTGAGGACAGAGGGTCTAAGGACAGAGGGTCTAAGGACAGAGGGTCTAAGGACAGAGGGTCTAATGACAGAGGGTCTGAGGACAGAGGGTCTAAGGACAGAGGGTCTAATGACAGAGGGTCTGAGGACAGAGGGTCTAAGGACAGAGGGTCTAAGGACAGAGGGTGTCGTATCCTGTACAGTCTGTAAACACTGAGACAAAGTATAATTTGTGACAGAGTTTACAGAGTTTTGATTCATCACTAAACACCAAAGAACCCTAACCCTCCTTTGGGGGGCGTTCACATGATCAGTAAGTGAGTCTTTGTTTTCTCGTGTCGTTGCGCTCAAAGTTCAAATCATTTCTCCTTTGACCTCGAGCGCCGCCGATGAGATAACAACAGGAGGTAACCATGGCAACACACCTGACCAAGGCTTGGCGCCCGACCTCGCGGTGAGCGCGGAGAACACGTCATGTGACGCAGCTCATCTCACCAGAAGGTTGGATGAGACTCGTGATCATTCACCTGAGCTGCTCTTCAGTCTACAGCTCCGACTTCCATCCATGAAGATCCGCTGCTCGACGCAGACGCAGTCTCCGTACACGCCACGTTTATACGCGTCTGGCCCTCTGTTTCTCAGCTTCACCGTCACTTCTGCAGAGCTGGAGAGCAGACCATACTGTGAAGGTATCCCTCAACCAGCCCACAGACTTCCCACTAACACACGGCCTCTTCAACGTCCTCTTACTTCTCACTGGTCTTCACAAAGTCCTTCAGAGACACTGCTCTGTTTGTGACGGTCGCTTTTCCCCCGAGGCCGACGATCAGAGCCGTCAGGATCGCACTCTTTCCACCTGAGAATAAAGTGGAAGACGAGGGTTTGATAAATCTCTGCACGGAAATAATACTTCCCTCAAATGGATATCTATCTATCTATCTATCTAGATAGATAGATAGATAGATAGATAGATAGATAGATAGATAGATAGATAGATAGATAGATAGATAGATAGATACAGTATATCTCAAAAGTGAGTACACCCTTTAGATTTTTGCAAATATTCTGTTATATCCTTTCAGGGGATAACATTATCCTACTGAAACTTTGATATAACTTAAAGTAGTCAGTGTGCTGCTTGAATAACAGTATAGATTTATTGTCCTTTGAAAATTACTCAGTACACAGCTGTTAATGTCTAAACAGCTGGCAACAAAAGTGAGTACACCCCATAGTGAACATGTCCTAATTGTGCCCAAAGTGTCAATATTTTGTGTGACCACCATTGTTATCTAGCACTGCTTTAACCCTCCTGGGCACGGAATTCACCAGAGCTGCACAGGTTGCTTCTGGAATCTTCTTCCACTCCTCCACGACGACATCACGGAGCGCACGGATGTTGGACACCTTGCACTCCTCCACCTTCCTCTTGAGGATGCCCCACATGTGCTCAATTGGGTTTAGGTCTGGAGACATACTTGGCCAGTCCATCACCTTAACCTTCAGCTTCTTCAGCAAGGCCGTTGTCATCTTGGAGGTGTGTTTAGGGTCATTATCATGTTGGAAAACTGCCCTACGGCCCAGTTTCCGAAGAGAGGGGATCATGCTCTACTGCAGGATGTCACAGTATATATTGGAATTCATGTGTCCCTCAATGAAATGCAGCTCCCCAGTGCCGGCAGCACTCATGCAGCCCCAGACCATGATGCTGCCACCACCATGCTTGACTGTAGGCAAAACACATTTGTCTTGGTACTCCTCACCAGGGTGCCGCCACACACGCCGGACACCATCTGACCCAAACAGGTTTATTTTGGTCTCATCAGACCACAGGACATGGTTCCAGTAACTCATGTTCTTGGATTCATTGTCTTCAGCAAACTGTTTGCGGGCTTTCTTATGCATCGGTTTCAGAAGGGGCTTCTGTCTGGGGCGACGGCCATACAAACCGATTTGATGCAGTGTGCGGTGTATGGTCTGGGCACTGACAGGCTGACATCCCACTTCTGCAACCTCTGCAGCAATGCTGGAAGCACTCGCACGTCTATTTTTGGAAACCAACCTCTGGATATGACGCTGAGCACGTGGACTCAACTTCTTTGGTCGACCCTGGCGAGGCCTGTTCCGAGTGGAACCTGTCCTGGAAAACCGCTGTATGATCTTAGCCACTGTGCTGCAACTCATTTTCATGGTGTTGGCAATCTTCTTATAGCCAAGGCCATCTTTGTGAAGCGCAATAATCCTTTTTTTCAGCCGCTCAGAGAGTTCCTTGCCATGAGGTGCCATGTTGTCCAGCATTCAGAGAGAATTGTGCCCAAAACACCAAATTTAACAGCCCTGCTTATCATTTACACCTGAATCCTTGTAACACTAACGAGTCACATGACACCAGGGCGGGAAAACAACATCATTGGGCACAATTTAGACATGTTCACTATGGGGTGTACTCACTTTTGTTGCCAGCTGTTTAGACATTAACAGCTGTGTACTGAGTAATTTTCAAAGGACAATAAATCTATACTGTTATTCAAGCAGCACACTGACTACTTTAAGTTATATCAAAGTTTCAGTAGGATAATGTTATCCCCTGAAAGGATATAACAGAATATTTGCAAAAATCTAAAGGGTGTACTCACTTTTGAGATATACTGTATATATATATATATATATATATATATATATATATATATATATATATATATATATATATATATATATATATATATATATATATATATATACACACACACACATGGTAAGAGGTATTTAAAAGTTGTAGTAACATTTATTTATTTTATTTTTACATTTATTATTATTATTATTATTATTATTATTATTATTATTATTAATAGTAGTATTTTATTATTATCATAATGTTATTTTTGTAACTCCTTGTTTTATATTTCCTGTATAATTCAGTTTTTAGAGGGAATAAGTTTAAAACTTTTAATTATTATTATTTTTAAACAGCAAATCACATGAAGTTTAAAAAACCCGGTTCTTACTTCCATTATTTCCGACGATGAAATTCACATTTGGCCCAAACTGGAACGGACCGAGCAGACGGTGACACATGAAGTTCTTCAGAGTGACGCTCTCGATGAGGCCGATGTCGCCCTGGAAACACAGACGACAAGTTAAAGCACAGTGTGTGTGTGTTTGTAGGGAGGTTGTATGTCAGTGCGTCACCTGCAGCAGAAAACACAAGCAACGTTCTGCTGCGGACGTATTTTAGACACCTAAATAAATCAATACGCTGTTTTTAGAATATTAACTCTGCTTTACTTTGCTGCGTCAGCCCATTAAGTCGTTATCTCTGCTGCTCTTATACTGCTGCCTCCATCTGTTAGTTAGTTTGTGTAAATGTGTGACTTTGGTGTTCTAAAGGGTTAATTCAGATTCACCAAAGTCACACAATAACACAAACTAACGAACAGATGGAGGCAGCAGTATAGCAGACACCTCTGTGTTCAGAGAGGTAAAATCACTGCTTTTATCAATGGAGTCTGGTGGTTGAAGACACTTTTCTCAGAAAGCATATCCTAATTTTATCTAAGTGTTCTGTTTATTTTATTGGTTCTTAATTGCTTGTTTATTATTTTTCTATTTTGCTCCTCATATAATTCACTTTGGATGCTCTATAAATAAAAAGTATAATTATAAAGGTTATTATAAGAGCTCCAGTTCAAAGGTCTGTCTGACAGCAAGGCACAGAACGGAAAATACTTCACAGCAGAACATTAGCTTCTGTTTTGTACTGCAGGTGATACACTGAGTCCCACTCTAAAGCTCAGAACTGTTCCTTTAATGATCCGGGCTGCGTGTAAAGTGTCACCGTGGCAGAGTTGGTGCAGCCGCTGCAGGACGCTCTCTGAAGGTCTTCAGTCACTCTGCGACTCTTCACAGCCGACAAGTCGCCGATCACTTTGCTTTTCCTCTTACTCATCGTGAAACTGAGAATATAATAAACAGGAAGACACCAAGGTGAGATATTAATACTCCACTATGAGACACACTGAGACGCCACACCAAACTCCCATGATGCACCGCTGCTGCATCACCAAACTCCCATGATGCACCGCTGCTGCACCACCAAACTCCAATGAGGCACCGCTGCTGCACCACCAAACTCCCATGAGGCACTGCTGCTGCACCACCAAACTCCCACGATGCACCGCTGCTGCATCACCAAACTCCCATGATGCACCGCTGCTGCACCACCAAACTCCCACGATGCACCGCTGCTGCACGACCAAACTCCCACGATGCACCGCTGCTGCACGACCAAACTCCCATGAGGCACTGCTGCTGCACCACCAAACTCCCATGATGCACCGCTGCTGCACCACCAAACTCCCACGATGCACCGCTGCTGCACGACCAAACTCCCATGAGGCACCGCTGCTGCACCACCAAACTCCCACGATGCACCGCTGCTGCACCACCAAACTCCCATGATGCACCGCTGCTGCACCACCAAACTCCCACGATGCACCGCTGCTGCACGACCAAACTCCCATGAGGCACCGCTGCTGCACCACCAAACTCCCACGATGCACCAGCACACCCAACTCCCATGGTGCACCGCTGCTGCACCACCAAACTCCCATGATGCACCGCTGCTGCACCACCAAACTCCCACAATGCACCAGCACACCAAACTCCCATGGTGCACCGCTGCTGCACCACCAAACTCCCATGATGCACCGCTGCTGCACCACCACACCAAACTCCAAAACACTTCTTCACTGGTTTGTGACGTCTTATGTGCTAAAGTGAGAGAAATAACAACAAACACAAAAGGTCTTATTTTTGTCCATTAGTTATTCAGGTTCCTCCTTTCATGAAACGCAGTGAGACTATTTAAAGAAGTGCACAAATGTGGCGTCCGAGGTACTGCAGGCTAATATCTGAAGATACTGAAGAGCTCATAAATAATACAATCAAAAAAA
>NW_021166844.1:0-42416 GCF_900634415.1 Cottoperca gobio | reverse complement strand
GTCTGGGGAGATCTTGCCCTCCTCTGCCACCATGGCTCTCAGGCAGGACAGAGAACCAAAGAGTGGTACAGCCAGCCCGACCCGCAGGTACCTCTGGCCCTTCGTACTGAACACCAGCGTCACACACAGCGGCCTGTGGGGCAAATATAAGAGGGAGCAAAGGACGGAGGGAGGGAGGTTGAGGTTGTGTGTTTGTGTGTGTGTGGGAGGGAGGGAGGGGTAGGAAGACAGATAGAGGAAGATAAATGATATGCTAGAGCAAAGTGCCAAATTAGTTTTGCAATTCAAATTTAGCATGTTTACATTATTACAGATTCCAAACACACCCTGGCATACTGAGTTATTTACATATTTGTATGCACACACACACACACACACACACACACACACACACACACACACACACACACACACACACACACACACACACACACACACACACACACACACACACACACACACCTAAACCAAAAAGAGATAATGCAATTGTGGAGAATTCAAGGACGGCAGTTTGTTCAACAGATGTATGTCTTGATGTATTTCACCTTCTAATCAGCAAAGCAAAACATTCAGTGAAATGAAGCTTTGAAATGCACTGCTGAGCTGATGTCTAATAAGATTGGGGGAAAAGATTTCCTCTGATAGTATTGTTGTACAAAGTCTAATTTCATGAGCATAAACCATTCAACTTGTCTGTGTCAGACTTAACATCTGGAGTGAATTAACCATTTTCAGATTTTGTCTTGTATCGTTTCATTTTCCCCATTGTGTGTGTGTGTGTGTGTGTGTGTGTGTGTTTGTAGATTTATGCGCGACTAGACATGACCAGCTACACCATCACATCGGTGTTGGTCCCACGGGACGCTGCTATGTGCTGGGACGTGTTTGATTTACAGCAATCTGACCACCTCCTGTAAGGGATGCAGGGAGGGAAATGATGGAGGGATCGTGGGAGGATGACAAGGAGAGCAGGTGGAATTGAGGAAAGGGGAGACAGAGTAAGGTCACGCCTTCTCATTTGGGAAGAAAACAGTGTAATCGCTGACACCTCCACTTCCTGTTACCCATCATGCATTATTCAGGTGAGTAATGTGTTAGCAGTGGGGAGGCTGACAGGGCAGACGACGGAGGATCTGAGCAGCTGTTCTGTTTACGTTGTGAGATGCTCTGGGATGAGAGTTGTGGGATGACAGTCGAAAAAGAGATGTTATTTTACAAAGCAGCTGCAAAATCCAGCTGCTGGATTGGAGCCTGGTAATCCCTAGTAAACGGTAACATCTCATATGTTCCCACATGAAGCACACAAGAGTGCACGGTGCTCATCTGTTTCAAAAAGTTAGAACCGGGATCATATTCAAGTCGTTTACAGATTTATCAACTCTAGAATTGTTTGAGCATGCTTTATATCAATTACTACAGATCACAATGCAATGTTTTCCGGCCATTTGTTGCAGTTTTATGCCATGAGCATCAGCGAGTATGCACTAGTAAAGAATGTGCTGGTGGAAAACTACGAGACAGATTTGCATTTGAAGAAAATCAAACCCTGAGACAAACAATAAGCAAACATGAATGTCCTGAGAAATATCTTCTTACTTGCATTAAATATTATGGCCATACAAATCTGGCACGATACACCAAAGAAGACATTATAAAAATTGTCTGACTCATTTATCTTCTTGTAAAACCCTGCCACATACATTACCACAATGCAACGGTCCCTAAAATAAAAATTATGCTAAGACTGACTGTGCAAGGTTAGATCAGCAGAAAACACTCAGAGATACTGCCATCCTCCATTTCTCTCTGCCATACCGCCATTATCTGCAGCACCCAGACCTCAATGCCCTACTGCCAGCCAGACCCTGCTGTGTCCTCTGGGGGCCTCAGACTTATCAGGAATTCTGCTGGGATACTGCTGCAGCAGGACTATGCATGAGGCCACTGTGTGTAAATGTATGTGTGTGTGTGTGTGTGTGTGTGTGTGTGTGGTGTGTGGTGTGTGGGTCAGGTCAGTGTGGAGGGCCAGCAGTGAGTCTAAACTGAAGTTGAATGAATTTCCCTCTGTGCTGGGCTCAGGCAACTGCAGGCACAGACCACGCACTGTCGGAGAGCTCGCGCTGTAAAACTGAGTTTGGGGTTAGCACTGTGGCAGCCATGCAGAGAGGATGCAGAGCAGTGGTGTCTGCGTGTTTGAAGATAGGAGGATTCACTGAACACTGAATGTAGGCAAATCGTGAAATCGCGTGACTGGAATTCAACTGATATATGTTGTTTTTCTTGCTTTTTAAGAGGTCTTTTGTATGACTGTATAAATGGGCAGAGAGAGAAAGGGGATACGATGAGCCTAGGGATGGGACGATATAGGATTTGTTTTTATTCGCAGACTGCGATAAAACACTCATAAGTTGATTGTGGTGGATTTTCATTATCGGGATAATCGTGAATAATCTGACATTAATGACTTTAAAAAGCTGACTAGCTCGCTATCATGGTAGAGGAGGGGGGGGGCTTATGATTACCTTGTTTTTCACTAAAAAATCCTATCTGTGATGCAATAAAACATATTTGTTTATTAAAAATTGTGAAGTAAAGTGATTCCGGTATGTTTTAATTAAATTAAATGATTGTCGGGATAATATCATGAATTACAATTGTCAAGATAATCGCAACATGAAACTCTCATATGGTCCTATGCCTAGCCACAAAGTCTTATAGCTTATTCTCTCTCTTTTTGCATCTCTATTTTCAACTTCTGAAAGGGTCCTGCGTGTATTCCTTCTCTCGCTTTGCGTTTCTTTCTTAATATGTCAAAGTCGTACTGTTTTACAGCTGGACCTTGCTGACATGCAGCTTCTGGTACGGTTAAAAATGGAAACAACACAGAAAGTGTTTGGTCAGGGACTTTGATGGCCAACATTTATCACTCCGATATGACCATGGCCAGTAGCTGTGTCTGTGTGTGTGTGTGTGTGTGTGTGCGTGTGTGTGTGTGTGTGTGTGTGTGTGCAGAGTAGATTTGTGTTAATGTGTGCCTACGCACGAGTTTGTGTGTCACATTTGTCAAATTTCCTTTCGAAATGTGTGCTCTCACAGTGCATCTGCTATAACAGATGTCTTTCTCTACTTATCCATTGAAGCAAATTACTCTGCTTATTATCTATTATCTGAATGATGATATTCATATCATTGATATCAGGCGACAACCTCATATATCCAGTGTCAAGAAAAGCTTTTGCTCCACTAAACAGTTTTAGGTGTGGCAGAGTATTCTGAACATATTCACTAAACCCATTTACTCACCACCATAATGAACCTAAAACTAGACGTGACCAGTTTGGTCCTTCACTAACAATTAGAAGACAATAAAGCGGCAAGGAATGTGTTATTCACTATAAATGACGATTTGTATATCAATTACTGTGATAACTTGAATTCTTGAAGAAAAGTTTAGTTTTCCTCGCATGCCTCCCCGGTGAAACGCTTGATGAACTAGAATAAATGGGGGCCTCTTTTAACAAACAGCAATACTATATCTAATCTGTTCACAAACTCTCACACAACTCGTGCAGTATAATCCAAGTCTCATTTATCCGGTCGTACGCTCACTACATCCCAAACACAGGCATTTTTGCTAAAACTTTACTATTTAAAATTCTTCTGCATAAACAGTCTGCCTTTTGCAGGTGCGCTACTCGTCCGTGCGAGTACTGTTTATGCAGAAGTGAGGAGGCATGCGGAAAAAAACCCAAAGTTTTCTTCACAAATTCAAGTTATTCATATATATATATATATATATATATATATATATATATATATAGTGCGTGTGTTGCCAGCACATAATCAAATGATATCATACTTTGACTCACCTTGTTTGTCGTAGGGGGATAGGCAGGGAGATGCATAAAAATGGGTCGAAGGTGTTGCTCTGCTTAAGGCAATGAGGGCACGTCAGAGAAGACCTGGAGACAGAGAGAGAGAGAGAACTATTTTAATCATTTCTGCTATACATGACCTCAGCTCACTATACACTCTGGGTTTTGATATAGTCCTGAAAGAAATATTACATATTTTTCACTCTCCACAACCTCGTTTTTCCCAATTTTATCCTGCTTCACTCAATTCTTGCCATGAACCTCAACCCATCAAGTCACAAAGGTGCTTTGGAGAGGAAAGCTCTTTTAACTTTACATGACTTCATACACAGAGTTGGACAGATGGATCGACATATCCTCATCCCTATGTGCCAAGTCCTCATATTCCCTCTTAAGTGTGGAGTAAATGTGCAGTAGACATTCACTGTCTTCTGTGTTGCATGCAGTTAAAACCCCATAGTGATTAATTGTGAATATGTGGACAGTAGTGAATTATAAGCACTGAATCAGGCCATCTGGACTCGATCTGCTGTTGAGAAAAGGGCAGCAAACCAACAGAGGCGGGATGCTGTTCAGAATTTTAGCACAAAAAGAAAAAGAGTTAGGCAGGTGAGATATTGCCGTTAATGAAAAGGCCGTTTCCCTAAGAACATACTGAGCTGGAGAGGAGAAGAGGAGTACTCTGGCCAGAGACGAAAGCAGAGAGGAAAAGAAAAGGATGAAAGGGGATATTTTAAGTGAAGTCAGAGAGAATAGCGAAGAGAAATTGTTAAGTGAAAGGAACAAAGATGACCTGAGACTAAAATGAAGGGCAGCAAGAGGTTGATAGGCAGAGGAAACAAAAGTGAAGAGCAAAGAGACAGAGATGAAGAGAAAGACAACAAAGTGCAGGGCTCAATGGGAGGACAGATTAAAAATGAACAGAAAGTTGGCAGAAGGACAGTCGAGTTGACAAAACTACAGAGCAAAGCTGATGGAGAAAAAAAGACACAGACAAGACCCGTCAAGGTCTTTGAGCCGACGGGCATGGAGCTGATCAGAGTGGAAGAATGACATGAGGGTAGAAAAAAAAACAACCTGTGGGCTGGTATCAGCAAAAATTTGCATCCAAACAGTTTTCAAAGACATCTAGTAGGCTACTCAGCGATCTCAGAATGATATTGCTACATGAATTTTAGAACATTTACAGGAGCCTGTTAGCTTAAAAAGCCTGGCTCTGACTAAGGATAACTACACTTGTCTACCAGCATATGTATTTAAGTTATATCTCCTTAGTTTAATGTTTACAGGAAAAAACTTCCTTCCACTTTGTTTTTTATGGAGTAAGCAAACAAGAGAACTGTAGCGGTGAACAGAGCCAGTCTAGCTGATCTCCTCTACGTCCAGTCTCTATGCTAACCTAAGCTAATTGGCGGTTAGCATTATATTTAATGCACAAACATAAGGGAGGCATAGATCTTCTCATCCGACTCTTTGTAAGGAAGTAAAAGAGCATAATTCCCAACATGTATAAGTATTTATTTTAAGACATTTAATACATTTACAAAATAGCACAGTCCTGAGGCTTAAAAGCTTCATTTGTGTTGCGCTTTGAGTTCTGAGTGTTATTGGGTTGTCAGCTATCAATATGTTTTACAGCTCTAACATATAATAAGGCCAAGTAACATCTGAGTATCCTGGAAAAACACATTTTCAGGAACCCCTCAAGGAGTGGAAAACAAGCTGTAGTCTGACAATGAAATAGTGTGTGAACGGATTGGCAAATAAATTACTATCTAGCTCTGACTGCAAATCCGCTGGAGATTTACAGTTACGCACATTCCTCATGTAAATAATGCTTTTTATTTTCTCTTAATAAACCATGAGCAAACCTAGCCTCAAATACCTGTTGTCATTCCCTACACCTGACTGAAATCTATCCTTTTCATATGGCAATCAAGTTAAAACACCATGTTGAGTTTGTTTTAGGGCCACATAATCCTCTCGTAGCGTCGGAACATAATCCTTTTATTTACGTGAGATCATTTATTCATGTATTCATTTTTACAATTGACAAACGTTGAGTTACACATTTGTATCAATCAGAGGGAAATCTATTATCCTTTATAGTACTATTAAGCTTTAAACCAGCTTGGAACTGCTGATGCTGCATTGTTCTGAGGGTCATTTATTTTAGTAGTTAAGTACATTTCTATAAAGTAGTTTACATTTGAAAAGTAAAGTGTGGATGTAGCTGAATGTGAGTTTTTAAACAGGGCTTCTGTCGAGCAGATTCTTGATACCCATGTTGATATTTGTGTTGTTGCGGTTTGTGTTTGATTCTTGAAGGAAAATTATGTTGCTGCATAATGCTCTCTTAACACTGACAGCTTTAAAGTGTGTTCACGTGTGTGTGTGTGTGTGTGTGTGTGTGTGTGTGTGTGTGTGTTGCCAGATGCCTGTTTCATGTCTGCCAGTTGTATCCGAGCTTGGGGAGGTACAAACACGTCAAATGTCCAAATATGTTGAAAATAATATAACAATTTTCAAATTCGACATTTCCTCTCTGTCAGTGTTGTAAGCATTGTAGCGTTGTAGCCAGTCACAGGCTCGCTAATGATGCCAGTTTGTACTCGGTAAAGCGGCTGACAGGCTGTATTCAAACACACGCACACACAACTCTGGAATTATTTACACTAAAATTCACACGTGTGCGCGCAGGAACATCAGCACGTACACAAAACAACACAGCATCACTTAAAAAGCTTGTGTTGAGGTTGACAGCGTTTCCAGTCTGGTGGAGAATACGAGATAAGTATTTCCTGCTGATGTTTGTGTGTCTGCGTGTGTGTTGTGAAAGCAAGGGTTGTATTGTGTGTACAATGTGCAGTTGTCAAACCAAAAGACCGCCATCCTTTAGTTTGGACCCGATACCTGGAGCTGTAACACATACACCCACAAACATGCACATGCACGACACAGCAGTAGTTGGTCTTATTGATCATGAAGAAAGTAGAGCTGCTCAGCATCACTCACACATTATGCAGTATCATGTTGCCTGATTCCAGCATCTTTCAGTGTTATTCAACATTGAGAGGCTTTGTAGCACAATAATGATGTAGGTGATGTGGGTACTGTAGCACCTCATAAGTCAGGATATTAGTATATAATACATACCGTATTACAGGTTACGTGATTTATCAGTTTTTTAGTGAGGAATGAGTTGATGTTGTCAGAGTTGCAGAGTTTGCTATAAATTTAAAAAATATATATTAATTTGCGGGCCCACTGAACAATACTTACTCCCACTGACAAACATATTATTAATATATCTGTATTGGTATTTCCTCCAGTCAACAGTCTTTATGAAATGAAGCTGCAAGTGCACATTCTGACTGAATGGCAGGTTCGCTTGTGAATACAGGGGATTTATTGTTTTGTTTGTTAAAACTAACTGACACTAACTAATAATTTAACAATGGGGTGGTGAATAAACTGGGAAGTCATGTGTGGCAATGGATAGGTACATTTGCGCATATGTGGAATATGTTGGGGCGAAGGACTGTTTTTGTACTAATTCATAGTCAATCAAACATGAAACATCTATATAGTTTGCAGAGAGTTTACACACATCAACAACATTCTGTGTTTATGTGTAAGCAATCGATTCCATAAATCCAAAGCGTATAGACTCACATTAACTAACTTAATTTCATCTGTTCCTGTTCTTTGTTTTGTTTTTCTTGTGTCGTTTTATTCTCATTAAAAATCCTTGTGAGCACAGCTTTGGTCCTGCAGCAGAGACAAAACATAAATGTTCTTGTCAAAGAAACCTGATTGTTTAGTCACTGCAATCTTGACCTTATTTAAGGTGTAAACAGCGTCGGCCGACAGCTCCGCTGACAGTGATGGATGGAGGTCTGGGCTCAGGTTGAGACGCAGACCCCAAAAACAACTAAACAGAGTTTGTTGCTGGTATTCACACTCAGAGAAAAAAAACAGAACTACGAAAAACATTTTACAAAAGAAACTAAGTTTTACTTGTTTTAGTGAAACCTGTCCTCTCATGAAGGTTGAGAGTTCATTGTATGTGTTAACTACTATTGGAGGACTGTTAAAGACTTAAATTAGATGCCAGATGTCAGATTCACCTGCAGTAACCATCACTACCTAACCCTAACCCCTAACCCTAACCCTAACCCATACAATTCAGTCTCTAAAACCTCCTACCTGAAAATGTGTCCTGCTCTGTTAAGGAGAAATATGTTTTACAGCCATGAAAAGCAAAACAGACCGAAAACACTGTAAACAGCAGCAGATGCATTGATGCTTTGGTCAAGTCAAGAAAAATATGTTTGTAAACATATTTTCTTAACTTTCTGAATCCCCCCCAAAGCCTGAGTAAATGATGAATGACCGAGTGTTGTGTGCAAAATAGATATTACAGCACGTGGCTAGATTGTTGAGTCAGAATCTGGTTTATTGCCAAGCAGGTTTTCACATACAAGGAATTTGCTTTGGTGTGTAATGGTGCAAACATAAACACAGTAGGAGAAATAAAAAATAAGAGTAAATACAGAAGAATATAAATATAGAAAAAAGAATGTACAGTATATCTTAATTAAATTAAAATTAAAAGTGTTGTAGTTCCCACATACGGAGTATGAGGTAGAGTTTGTAGGGTACAGATGTGTGATCACAAATGACAGGGGGGGAGGGGGGGACAGTTGTTCATATGGCGTGAGGTTTTGGTCCTGATGGACTGCAGCCTCCTGTCGGATGGGAGTGACTCAAAAAGTGTATTAAGTTTTGATCAATTATCAATAAGATCTGATACAATGATTCTTGGGTACATGAAAAGCTGAGTAAAATGTGACCTGCATTCTACTCTATGAATACAAATCACTTTTTTTAAAGTCGACATATCATGAAGAATCAGTACTTGTGCACATGCATTTGGGTATCTGGAGTGTCTACAAACCCACACACAGAAATGAGACAACCCAGTCTTTTCTTTGTCAGCTGCTCAGGTCAGAAAACATGGGAATTAACCAGCCATTCAGATGTGGCTCCAGTGACTATAGCCCCTTTCACACATGTACTTCAACCCTGAAATGATCTAGACATTACCGGAGGAGCTGTATGTGGAAACGCAAATGTTTAACCGGACATCCCCGGACTTTACCCTGCTGACACCCTAGTGCTAAGTCCGGCTGAGCCCATGTGTAAATGCAGCCACTCATTCTCCGGGGCATTCCTGGTGAGCGTGTTGATTATGTTTCTATCGCGTCTGCCGCAAACCCAGAAGAAAAACAAAAATCCAAGGGTGAAGATGAAGGGTTATTGAAACGAACACACCAACTAAAATGTCCAACTAGAGAGACGACAAGATTTGGGAATTTCTGACGGTAAGGGCCAATGCCAAATTGAAGAAACGTTAAGAGACTTGATTGTTCATGACCAAATAACGAGCCAGCTACATGACCGCGGTGCATTAATGCGGTTATTAACATTAAAGCATATAAACATGTTCTACTAGAAACGAAAATACAAGTGTACTTGAAAATGAGCATGTTATGTCCCCTTTAAGAGAATTACGTTCAACTTTTCCCCCCAAAAAAGATACTAGCAACCTTTAAACTTTGTAATCATCGGTTTCTGATGGAGAGCATGAGTGAGTGTGAATGTGCTTTAGCATACAGTGTATTGAATTATACTATACACCTTTCTCACGGCAGACATTACAACCTGTAATAGCAGGATAATCCCCGGTGTAACTAATACTATTGATAGCTCTGTCCAATGTAGTTGTGCAGTGAACCAGCAAGCACAATATAAGGGATGTGCACACCTAGCTGAAATGCAGCTATAATTGTTATTAGTTACACACATTCCTGAGGCAATAGGTGACTTGCATTAGTTGTAAAAAGGAAGAAACTAGCAGCTCTAAGCCTAGATAGTTAATGTCTAGACAAGCATCTCAACATATTATGTTTACAAGGTTTTAATGCAATACATTATCCGTTATTCCAGTAAAGAAGTACACATTTGCTAGCTGGTAGGAGCCACATTATCTATACACAATCACAGCGAAGTTAGAGCTGATAGTGGTCTATAGATCCGTGCTCCTCCTGGGACTGAAAGAGAGAGAGCTCAGAGAGTTCATTTTATTCTGTTCGCCTGTCAGTCAGTCATGTGTCACTGGCTGTGGATTGCAGGGCACTCATCTCTCTCTATCAAAGAATACGAGTAGAGACCCCCTTGTCAGGAGAAATCAACTCAGCTAAATGGGCAGTTAAGACTCGTACGCACGCACGATACTTGTAATTCAGGTCAATCTTCCAAATACAAAAGTATTTGATGAACCCCAATTTGTCCTTACTTGAAACTATAAGTTTATTGCAACACAAATCTGATATCAAGGAAGATCTTGGCACAGCTTGACAGTCATTTGCTCAGCCTTATAGTGTATCCCACGTCATACAGAATCACGTATAATCACGCCAACTTGGAGGAGGGAAACAATGTTTGTCTTTAACATGGTAGGCAGGAACATCATCAAGGTCCTCATCTTATCTTAACCTCCAGACACCCGGAACCTCCTCAAACACTGCATGCCAAGAGTTAAGGACTCCGGGGCCTTTCAAAATACCAAACCATGAACATATCATACATCTCATCATATTTAATACCATTTTTCACGGCACTACATGTCTCTCTCTCCCTTTCCCTCCTAAAACTTAGTTTGATTTGGTAATTTTTATCTTTTTTTATGTTGTTATTTTGTCAAATACTCCACCTTACCTCATCTTGTTGAATATTGCACCTTAGCCCATCTCATCTTATGCTTACATTTTTATATCGATCCATCCATCTATATATTTGTATAAGAAATGTTTCACTTTTTGTAAATTTTGGTAAATCTGTTTTGTAAATCTGATTGTTCCTAGTGTGTATTGCAACTGTTGTACAACAATTTCCCTCAGGATAAATAAAGTTTTATAAATATAAGTTTCCTCCCTCCTGGTTAAAACTAACTGACCAGATAACTGAGTGATAAAAGGATTCTTGTCAACCCCTGTAATAAATAACAGAAGACACCTCGGCACACACGGCTGTTGAGGTTGTTGTTTTACCATAAACTGAACAAATCAATAATAATATGAAAATATGGAGGTGGGGATGTCTCGATCCAATACACAGGATTGGGTACTGGCTGTCTAGTCAGATCCATTTACAATCCTTTGTTTGCCTGGTCTGCCAGCTGTCACCTAAACAAACACACTTATAGTTTGGTTATGTATAGTATTACAAACATTTCCATCAACACAACTGTCCAGTTATACATAGTACTGTGTACAGGCTAACGTTGTTAAGGTTATGCTCACTTTTTCAAACTTAGCTTATCTAACTTTTGCAGAAGATACCGCTATGAATAACAAACAAGTTTCATAACTTTTTAGTTCCTGTACATTTTCTTGTCTCTCCCTTTGCCTCTCTCAGTTTGGATCCCCGACAGGGAACGTTTGAGAATATAAACTCTTATATAAAGCCAGTTCTGGAGGCTAATATCACACACACACACACACACACACACCCACACACACACACACACACACACACACACACACACACACACACACACACACACACACACACACACACACACACACACACACACACACACACACACGGTAGAGCAGGATGGAGTGGAGAGATGGGAGGTTGTGCCTTGGCTCTTTTTTCTCTTTGGCAGGCTGGTGGGCCTCTCTGCCAGTGTACAGCAGCTCTGAAGAGCTAATGTGGCTCATACATTGTTTCCATGAAAACATTTTCTTTATCTCTAAGCAGCTAAAAAAGGTGCTAGGGGAGCGGAAATCGAACAAGACTGCGGCAAACAAACTGCAACACACAAGCACATGCTTTATGTACACCGTGTATACATAGTGAACACAACAGCTGAATCTAAATCTGACCTCCACAAAACACACTGATGACTCTTTGCTTGATCATTTCATTTGAAGTCTTTGTTCTAGCTGAAGTCACATCGTTAGGATATCTAGGATATTTACTGTTTCAGTTATGAGAGGAAATTATAATAAACTGCAAAGGATTTATCATCAATTCATTCTATACACGAAAGATACATTGTTTGATCTGTTAATCGTTAGAAAACAATTTCACAGTTTCCTAGAACTCAAGGTGAACTAATCAAATGTCTTGTATTACTCTGAAAAGCAGCACATTTAAAAAGCTCAAACTATAAATGTTTTGGTCATTGTTTGATGAATGTAATGATGAATTGATTCTCTAAACAGGATTACATAATGGATTAATAATCTCATTTCTGAGAGAGAAACATGTTACTACATCTTGAGGATCAGTCAAATTTATTAAGGCCCTGTCACACATATCCGTATGACAGAAACGTATGCCGGCGCATACGAACATTTGTCAGAGTCCAAATACGTCCAACTTTTCATCGGATTGGAAAAGTGAACATATACAGATACGCATGTCTAACCTGTTGATAGAGTATCACTTACTTGTACAAAATGTATCAGATGAATGCCCAACGAATGCATAACGTATACAAAATATCGGCAACACGCTGGTGTACGTTGATATAAGGTAAGGTATAAGTAGTATTCGTTAAGAGCTCACTGTGTTACGCTGGGGTGCGTTGTTGAACGCTGATGTTTTGAGCATGTTCAAAATTACTGGACGTATCCGACGTGTGCTTCATAAGACATGCAGACGTTACGTTACGTTAGACATACGTGAATATGGAATACGTAGTAATATTTACCTACGTAAATACTTACCTACGTAAATATAGTACGTAAATACAGTACGTGAATACCTATGTGACTACGTTAGAGGAACGTTAGATATAGGCTACGTCGGCTGACGGTGAATCCTACAGTGTTTCTAGAGTACAGCTAGCGTTCAACATTCTAGCCGTTCTCCAGCATCAGCAAACTTCCAGTTTGTAATGCCCTGCATTAACTGGCTGGCACCCACTTCAAAGTGCGGTACTGGAGGGAGCTGGGTGGTATCAGTGGGAGGGAGAGTGGTGCGTGAGGGTGGGCTGAGGGAAAGCACCGTGGGTGGTGAAAGCGACAAAATAAAAAGTAAGTAAGGTCAACGTCTGGCTATATTTTTAGCGGCAACTCAGCTGTGCAGCGAGGAATGACCAGACGGATGCCTTAGAGAGGTCAACGCAAGCACATCCCAGCCTGGGTGAAAAGTGGAGCCCCTGAGGAGCATCTTCTGAAGATGAGAAAAAGTTTGCACTCTTTTATGAGGCGTTGAGTCTTCAAAGGATCCAGTATAAATATATATATACTGTATATATATATATATATATATATATGACTGGTGGAGAAAACATCTCATACCGGACTGATATTAGTTTGCTCTGTTGCCTCTTAAAAGCTTTGCTTTGTGAAACATGTTATCTGTTCGCTTGCATGTGTTTTTTTTTCCAGCTAACTTTGTTTCAATAGCTCTGGAAACCTGGAAATCACAGACACTGAAGTTAGTATCTGAAAACATTTATTATACAAACTGTATAATATCCCAAATGTTTTCACATCAAATCTGTATCCAAATAAAAGCCACTGTGATAAGAACAAAAAGTTACCATCCTCAACTATCTTGTTTGTCAAGAGAGAGGCTTGGGCTTTCCGCTCGACTCCCAGGCCATTAAAAATAGATGCCACAAACTGAGAGCGACAGATAGAGGAGGAGGAGGAGGAGGAGGAGGGGGCGGGGGGGGGATCTTTGACAAAGACTCATTTAAACGCCGCGGCACAACTGAGTGACTTGAGCACATCGGCAGCCCAAACCACAAGACAGCCTAGGCTCTAATCGCAAACATTTATTCAGATCAGACATCTCCACTGAATGCCTCTGAGGAGCATCTTTGTGAGATATAAAAAGAATCAGGAAGGAAGACGAGGAAAGAAAGAGAGATCAACAGAGTGATAGAGACGGAAAGAAAGAAAGGCCAGAGAGAGACAAAGATAGAGACGGAGACGAAAGACAGAAACAAAGAAACAAAAATAAGATGCTGCAGAATTGAGGGGGAGCTATTGCTTTATTTATTTTTGTGTGCATTTAGAGGCAAGTGACTCTGGTTCCCCAGTGATTACACAAAGTAAAGAGGAGGAGGAGAGTGAGAGAGGAATAAGTCTCCCAACTCAGCAGACTGAAACCAACTCAGACCGAGACAGACTAATGTGATGAGAATACAAATGGATATAAAGCATATTTACACTGAGGAAGGCCTGATGAAACCCAGACGAGAAAACAAATTCCAAACTATCCGGGGATCTTAGTCTATTATTTATTAAATGAGAGTGAGTCACCGGGGATGATACTGCCTCAGAGTTTGTAAACACTCAGTGGTTTCAATTAGAGCATAACTTGTGTATGTGATGTGTTCTGTAGCAGAGTAGCCAGTGCTTCATTAAGGTCTTGGAGTGAGAAAGTGTTAAATAACACTTTATTTTGTTTTTCTATTTATTTCTAGAAGACAGACAGCGAATGGAGTCTGTAAGAGAAAGAACTAACATTACTAACGCCAAGGCATGTTATGAAATACGATCACATACAATAACTTATAAATAATGTTTGATTTGTTCATGTTTTTCATGTTCCATCCATTGTGATGCTACAAGCTTTCTTAGAGTTTTAGACTTTATTAGGACTTACTCATTTAAAAAAATAAAAGTGAATTATATATAACATAAATAATATTAGGGTTTCAATTTGGCAATTGCAGCAGCAAGTAACTAGAAGAAACAGATGATTTAAAGAGCAGCGGGACTTGAATATACCTTTTTGTTGCTATTTTATATACAAATCAGAAACAGTTCTGAACAGTATATGAGATGAATGTGAAGTGTGAAGATATCAATATGAAAGATATACTTTATGTACAAAACTACAGCTGAAATTTGATAAGATTAGAAGATTAGTCGATCAATCTAGTAGTCACTTGCCAAAAAATGTGATAATCCATATCAATCCATAAGCGTGAAGAAATCTGAGAACGTTTTGTATAATTTAATTGTGCGAATTTGCTCCTTTTCTCCGTTTCATATAATTGAAAGCTGAATATCTTTGAATTGTAGAAGCTATTTTTAGCAATTTAAATATGTCACTGTGTTGCCGAGTTAATTGTGATTAATTGATGACTATTTTCAGGCATTTTAGAAACGACTAATTGAATAATTAAAAAATAAATTGGCAGATTAAGCAACAATGAAAATAATTAGTAGTTGTAGCACTTTACAAAACTGTAATAGTCGCAGCAATGTCACAACAGAAATGAGAAACGCATGTTCACACCCACACAGCCGCACGGAAGAGGCAGGGACCCTGCGGTAAAAAAAAGAAAGAAATCACATCTTCTGCTTTCTTTTCTCTTCCTCTCTCTATATTTAAACACATCTTACTCAAACCCCCTCAGGTGAATCACTACAGTCCCGCATTTTGAGTTTTGCAGTTACATGATAAGGTTGTTAGCTGCGACGTTACAACCGCTAATCACTCACGGAAACATCGGGAGAAAACGGCTGTAAAATAAGATGCGACTGCACTCAAGACTCAGACTTCTACTTTAGGATAAGGTGAGAATCAAAGGCGCAATTACTACGTGTGTGTGTGTGTGTGTGTGTGTGTGTGCGTGTGTGTAGAGCACAGATCTCGGCCAGATCCCGGACAAAGAAGAATTTAAGCTCACTCAATTGTCCCTCCCATCACCCTTACAGTCAAGATGGTGGTGAAGATAACAAAACCATTGATTTCTTCATCTCGTATTGTGCCTAGGATTAGTGGATCATAACATATTGAATATGGACATAATATGCAGATGCTCTAGTTCTATGGATGTCATTTTTTGAGCCACGACAAAGGCCAAAATGTGGCCTGCAACAGACCAGATAATAGTCAAAATAGGTATAAAAAAATCAGTCAATAAAATACATTTTTCAAAACTTGTGAATCACTGTAACCACAAGAGGTCCTTGACCACACAATAAACCCAACACATATTCCAGTAGTATGTGAAATAAGCCGCGGACAGACAGTACATACACACACCCAAACACATATTGCTTTACGTTCAGCAAACACTGATACAATCCAGACACGTTCCTGTTTCCAGCAGAGGGCAGTGACACACACCCTTGTAGGTCCACGACCAATAAACACGCTTAAAAAGATTTAAAAGCATTTCATGATGGCTGACGGTGTAACATTTTTAGTTTGGCTTCATTTTGGTTTGGTTCAAGAAGAGATGCATTAACCAGCAGTTGATACAGTCCCCCCTCCCCCCCCTTCTCGTCCTTATATTAAAATGTAATGCATTCTATAAAACCATAACTGTGATGGGTAAGTGTGTGTGTGTGTGTGTGTGTGTGTGTGTGTGTGTGTGTGTGTGTGTGTGTGTGTGTGTGTGTGTGTGTGTGAGAGAAAAGATGAAGAAGAGACCGAGAAGAAGAAACTGAAGAAGAT
This sequence comes from Cottoperca gobio, assembly GCF_900634415.1. Taxonomy (NCBI): domain Eukaryota; kingdom Metazoa; phylum Chordata; class Actinopteri; order Perciformes; family Bovichtidae; genus Cottoperca; species Cottoperca gobio. Next base: position 26,037 of record NW_021166844.1, on the reverse strand, counting down.
CTTCAACAAACATCTTCCCCCCCCCCCCCCCCCTCGGAGTCGCTTGTCATTTCTACAACCGGCACAGTGAATATATTCGCCGAAAGCAGTTTTCAATTAGTCAGGCAGAGAGCATCATGGGAGAAGAGGCTCCGCGGGGATACAGTCCGACTCTAAGCGTTCAATCCATCATCCGCCGTTGAAGGAATGGGATAATCCCACGACTGAATGGCTGGTTAATCTGGCAGTGTCGTGGTCAATACTGTACGAGTGTCAGAGGTTAACCTTTGTATTGATTGACTCACACACTAATCTGCTGTGGCTCGACTGTGGGTGATGAACCAAACATAAGAGACCTACTCGCCACGGTATTCAGAGCAACATGATCACTTCTCACACAGAGTCGTTTGACTAAATTCATGTCCCATTTAGTGTGTTCAGTGATTTATATGTGGAGTTACCAGCTTGGAGAAGCGCAGGATTCACTTTGTTTAAGGGCACTTATTCACTTATCCATGCTTGTTCGAAAGTCATCCATGTTTTTGGTTCAGGTGGGATCTTTCCATCCATAAATCTTCCCTCAACCCACACACACATTTAAGAGCACAGTTAAGTGCCTGTTAATGACACCCAAACTGGCTCGGCTTCCTTGATTCCCTGCTTGTGGGGTTACATTTCATTTACAATTCCACCTGCAAACTGCTAAATGCTTGAGACACTGGTCCTACTTGAGTGTTTAAAACCTCAAAATAACCTCTTAATAAAGAAATGCTTTAATAAACATATCTAAAGCTACATTATTATTGCTATAAGGTTGGAATGTCAGTGTTAACATCCATTGGTTGTTATAACAGACGAAAATAAACAAACTAGGGCGATTTACGATTATTTTCATTGTCGATTAATCTGTCGATTATTTTCAGCAATTAAGAAGTTGGAAGTTTTATTCAGTTTATTATTATATCGTGTATGAAAAAAAAAATAGAACCTGGAAGCAGATACTAATTGAAAATAAATTTTGCTTGAAAAATGACTGAAATGTGTCATTGATAAAAAATAGTAGCAGATTAATTTCTGCTACAGTTCTCTCGCACTTCCAACTGTCAATATGATCTTATTCCTACTTCTCATATTATGTCACATGCCGTCACGGTTAGGTTTAGTCAAATAAATTACTGCATACCATTTAACCAGTGTACTGTTCTTTAGATTTAACCAAAAGTGATATAAAAGTCAGTTATAAATAGTCAGTTTCATAGCGTTACATGACATCATGTGAAAAATATAAAATGATCCTCTTTTGTGTTCACACGTGGTTTTTGCGCTTATATATTTTTAAATTTTACTTATATATATTTATTTAAACGTACACTACGTTCATTGCTCTGAGCGTGTAATAATGAAGCGCATAGGTTTATATTGGAGTTACTTGAAAGCCTGGTGCGTCTCATAAAGACGGCCACTGCCCCAGCGTTGGTATTTGAAACCCTGGGAGTGAGACGAAGCTACAACAGTCCACCAGAATAGGAACCTTATCTAATCCGATAGAGTATGGATAGACCTCCCTCATGTATAGTCAACATGAAAGCCTTTCTCTCCAGATCAGGCATTAGTGACCTGTGCGGCCGGCACAGTGGTTATTTAAGCCATCCTGGCCCCATTAGCACATGGACAAGTCACTGAGTTGGAGATCATTACAAAAGTTTGCAAAGACAGAGAATATTTTTTTCTTCCCTGCTATTCCCCAGTTAAGTCATTTCAGATAATCTGATTTTCCAATCACAACATTAAAGTCAAGCCTGCCATTTTCTCCATATTCACCATGTAATATTATGGTTATATTGTTCAGGAATCAAGTGGAAAGCAAAAGTAAGAGGCGAAGTAAATGAATGCAGTGTGCCCACAAGGTCACTGAAAGGTCTCGAGTCAATTCCATTCGACGGTCTATTAAAGTAGAGAACCTCGATTTCTGACTTTCCTCTGTGAATGAAACAAATAGAGCCTGAAAGCAGCACTAAAGAAGAATCCCCTGAAATCCTTCACAGGTCTCGCTGCCCCATTTTCTCAAGCCACAGATTCCTATCCAGAAGGGAGAAAAATATTCTCACCTGTGCTGAATACCTATTCTCTTTAATGGTATGTATTGCACTCTGTTTATTCAAACACAACCTCAGGACATTAGATATAGTGCCTGGTGGGATTCAGCCTGCCTACTGCATAATTAATAAGGAACTTAAGATACTTTTTCCAAAATGTGTTCTCGTCCTACTTCTTACTAAGAGCTTTGAGTTGTATGATTTTGACTGATTTTTTTTTTTAATTTGTCAGGATAAACCCCTCGAGGTTCAGAAACAAGCACTCACAAGAACAAATATCAACAAAACAAAACACAACGAAGACAATCTACTCAATAACAGACACAGAAGAGAGACCATCATAAGACAAATGACAGTAAGCAATAGCATTACTGAAAACACACACAATTTGTTTTAATGTTGCTCAAACGTGTTCTCCCAAAGTATTTAATGACCACAAGCGTTATGAATGATTCACATCCGACTCGGCGTGTCAGTCTGAATGTTTTGCATGGCATCCCATTAAGTTAGTAGAGAGATCTGGCCCTGCTCCGTAGATGTTTCAATTAACTACAGCGGAAACTTTTAAGTTTCTTTTAGACTACTTCTCAGTCATTTATGAAATCCAAGACGTGTGCTCATGGTGCATTTAGTCATGCCGCGACCATCTTATATTCTTATAACTGACAGAGGCTACAAAGGCACTGGATTCGACATCATCTTGAACTTAAACCCAACAAACAAGGAACAATCCGCCACATTAGAAGCAAAGCAAAGCTGAAATATCTGCACATTCTGCTCATGTCTGTGCTGCTCACCTGTACTGAGCCTGGAAGTGTTCCTGGACAAAACTGTGTCGATCTCGAGGCTGCTGTGTGATGGCTGAACTGGGACTGGAAGGACCCTCCAATGCACTGGGTCCCTGCAGACAAAGAGGGACAGAAGGAGACAAATATATTCATTTTAGTGGAAATGGTTTGAACATTTTGAGAACGTTCTTTGCAGGCAGATGCATAAATAGAGGGAACAATACATATACACATCGTCAGAATGTATTTGTTCTTTTTCTTCATAATTTCATTATTACTTGACGCTTTGGCAATATTGTCCTTGTTCCATTTATGCCAATAAAGCATATTTAATTGATTTGAATTATTAAATAAGAACAAAAATTCATACATTCTGTCAAATTAATTAATTGAAACTGCAGTGAAAAAGGCTTTGTTTTACAAATGAGTTGTCAACAGTCTAAATTACAAATTGAAGCTGCAGCCATCAGATAGATGACTTTCCCCTTTGCCTGCAGTATTTAGAGACAATGTACTGTACAGAAAATGTAATCTGAAGTAATGAGCCGTCAGTCTTCTTGACAAAGGAGAAAGAAAGGAGGATCAGCAATTTTGCTCAATAAAATGTACTTTTCCAATGAACTAGGAGATGATCAGAGACATGGAGATATCGATGTAGAGGGAGAAGCAGACAGAGTGAGACAATTACATTAAATGTGAAGAAAAAAAAAGATGATTCATAAAATGTTAATGCAGAGAGGGATTTCATTTCTGGGAGGAAAGGAAAGTTTAAATGGTAAACAGTAAACACAGGTTAGAGTCATATAAATATCTGAGATGTCACGTTGATGTCTTCTGAACAAACTAAATGACTGTGCTACCCAGCGTGCTGTGTCGAGACTCAACAGGAGGGCAGAGAGACTTCAAAGATAAACATAAGAAGAAAAGAACGAAGGCGTTGAATAAAAGATGGACAACTGTGACTCGAGGAAACGGAGCAACAGATTGCTGAATCTTTATCTTGTATATTTGACGGTTCACGGTCAGCGAACACTAGGTGGTAATGACGGATTTAACACAGGCAGACACTAACATTTGCATTTCAGTCGAGGTCTGCTGTGGATTTGTGCATCATGGAGTTAAAGTGTTTACCTCTGATAACTATTGTGGATTACAGAAAGTAAAGATGTAAAGTTATAATATGTTCATTTTTGATCAAGTGGAACCCAGACATCCTTCATTATGAATTACAACAGCAACATTGAATATGCTTTTATAGCTGGAGCAACAATGGAGGAACAATGCACCAGCAAGGTATAACAATGTGGACGATTGTAGGAACAGGATTGAGACAGAGTGATGGGCTGTTTGTCCAACATTACCATCAGACAGAATACCGATGATATGATAAACAGTGCTACAGGTGAAAAGACTGAAACTTTAAAGTGTTTTGTGTTCTGGAAATGGTGGCCTTAAACAGATTGTCTGGATGAACCGCGCCGCTCTTCTTCAGAGCCGAGATTACTGCTAAAGTACTTTGGGATATAAATGTTAAATACTGTAAGCCGTTCTGTTTATTCAGGATGATGTTTTCAAACTTCTGAGGAATTCATTAAGTGGTATGCACATGCTAATTAGGGGGACATAATTTACAGCCTCAAACTCTTGTGTGGCACACATTAAGCCACAAAACAAGTCATAGTCCACCGAGATACCAAGATCTGGTCTCTCCCACCTTCTCGGGAGAATTGAGACTGGCTGCGCCGGTCTCTCACAGTATCCTTAGAAATAATGACAATCCAACTTTGATGAAGCTTTGCCATTTTTCTCACGAAATCCAATCACTGCTGCATTCACTTTGACCAATGAGCTGCTGTTTTGGCATCTTTGAAAACTTCTCCAAGAATGGCTCTTCACCAGAATATATAATGAGGCACAGAGCCAAAGACTTGGCCTCGTCTTTACTTTAATGTTTGTCTCTACTAAGTGGATAAAATCCCAACATAAAAGCCCCATAATCATAAATGACTGCAATACAATAGTAATGTCTCCATCTCTTGTTACTAAGAAAAAACCACAGGACAAGATTTACCATTAGTGCTACAGTAAGAGTCAACACAACGGAGAGGAGCCAGATCAGCTACAGCTGCTATTTGTGTGGGAGCAGTATTTCCACATGCTCACACCTCAGCCATCTGCTCAAGTGCTCAGTAAAAAAAGAAAGAAATTGCATATCCATCTTGACGTGGCATTACACTTCGTGTAAGATAAAAGCAGAATTAAGGTAAGGACTAACAGAAGCATGTGTCTGGGAGCAGCATATCACTTGTAATGGAGGGTTTAGAAGGGTTTTGTGCGAGCTGCAGAGATTAGAAAAGGGATTCATCGGCACCTGGGGACCATGGCGAGCAGCAGGGGCTATTTGAAGTTAACTTTCATTTCCATTTTGCGAGGATCGGTTTCACTCAGGGTGCGGAGAGTTGGGTGCCAGAATGAGAAAAGACAATAACCCAAAAGTTGTTCAGCATACTTGAGATACAGAGCGTCTGAATCGTGGATTGACTGGCTATGGTTTTTGGTTGGATTCTTAAAATCTCTAGCAGTTGTGTATGAATCTACAGCTCCATTAAACCATATTTTCAACTGAATCAAATGAGATTTTTTCTCTGAATGGACTTGTGAACAAAAAGAAAAAAAGAATAAATATGTTATCTAAATAACAATGGTCTGTATTTCACATGTGTACAGCATCTCTCATTTGTATATCACAAGCCGTGCTGTGACAGACTCTCTTTCTCTCAAATCTCTTCTCTGGAGGACAATGGACAACAATCCCCAGACCCTCAGAGACAGGCTAGGTTACAAGCATCACCATGGAAACCCTGGCCTCATTCCTCCCCCCCCCCCCACCCAGTCCACATATGGGAACAGGGAACTTTTTCATCAGTCACAGCGTGGCCTAAAAATAAAGAAAAAGGCTAATGACATTCATGTTTGTCTGAAGCACTTGCCATCATTTCTCTTTGAAGCACCATGCCAAATGTGTGCACGCACGAGTAAAAACAAATACGCTAAACTCAACTATTAAGTATTTTTGACATTACCGGTAATTCAAGTAAAAGGATCACACTGGAATTTCTCGGGAAGGTATTAAGTACTGCGACAACTCTCGTCATGAAAGCACAAGGACTAGAGCATGGCAGGTACTCCATACTGTTTGATTGCGGGCACGTTTGCACAGATAATGGTACTTGCACGAGCACATTGAATATGTTCCATGTTTAAAATGGATAGTCAGATAGAGAGTATATGATGTGATGAATGTGCGATGTGAAATTGCCCTAACACTCTTCTCGACATAACGCTTTAACACTGCAGATACATACGAGTACGATGAGTGTACGTCACTGATGGCATAATGTTTAGTACATGGTGCAATAATTCCTATTTCTGCATACTGAAGATACATTCATTCATTAATAATAGTAAGAATATGCTATGATTATGATATATCGGTTTATTTTGATCACTTAAGGAATTGTAAATTAAAATTAGAATTTTGCAGTTCAGCCATACTATGTGTGTACGCATTTTTCATTCCTCCTCATACACATTTAATGTAGCGGAGGACACAAGTGGCAAGAAAAAAAGTTGTTGAGAAGAATATAAGTAGACTGGCTTTGATATTTAATTCTCTATGTATAATAAATCCAAACAAGGGGGTTTCACGGCACACACTTTGGGAAGTTCATCAACGGATACATCCACCGATAAACAGACGACTCTATTGAAGGAGAATTTGAGTAAGAGATAGTGACGGGAAGACGGAAAGTGCACAAGTCTGACAGTCAGTGCAGATACACACAGTTATAACACAGGGTGAGACAGAAAAAGAGCACTGAGTGTACTGTGTCTCTTTATTTAGCACCCAGGGAATAATGAATACCACCACAACGTTGTTCCAGCTCTGCTATCATCTGCCAAAAATAGATGCGGAGGCCGGCCTCAGCAATAACAAGTGAATACTAATATTCCGAAGCACTAAGCTGTTCAATTGTCACACTGGGAGTAATCCAAAAAGCTCTGAATGCTAACAGATCTAGGCCACATTCAACTGCCTCCTGTTGCTTGGGGACAACATTACCGGCGGCATATACATGCCCCTGGCAGTGTAATTGACTTTGTAAGATTTACTTATCCATGCTCCAGCTAAAATAGCTGTATTTGCCTTATTCTCTTAATGACGTGAAGTAGCGTGAAACTGTAGACAAGCTGATTTCAGAAGAGGGGTAGACCACCTCGGTCTAGGAGGTACAAGTGGGCTATAAAAAGTGACAACTCCAGCAGGCAAGTGGTGGGAAAGACTAGAAGAAGTGTTCAAAAGGCTAAAAATAAAAAGGCTCTTTTTCTGCTATTTTTGCAGTCAGGGATAGTTTCATTTTGCTCATTGTTTTGGGTTTAGTGCCTGTTTTATTTATTTATTTTGTCCAAACAGCCAGGTGTTGGTCGATTATAGCACAAAGAACTGATCTAATATGGTGTACGAGCCAAAAGCCTGGAGGTCATATAGTAATGGGTTCGGGGATTTGGACACACATACCTTTGAGATATAACAACTGAATTATTTGTGATGAGTGTTGATAGGTTCGAGCCCGCTTCTATTATTACACTGGTGCTCCAAAATGAACTACTTTTCAGCGTTGGCAGGGAAGTCATTCCCAGCATATTGAGCAAATGTTCAGAGTGTTTCAGGTGTGTAAAAAGAGCTAAGGTCACATTGAAAAATATATTGTGTCCTCCAAACTTTTTCGTTCTCACTTTCTGTTTACTTGATGAGAGGTCAAACGGGTACATATCACCACCATCAGCAAAGCTCAGCATCATCATATCACAGGAGCAGCAAGGACTCATGGGTATTGTGTATCAGTGAGAGCGTTGCGCTTTCTGCACACACTCATACGAAGCCTGTGCTCTCAAACACACATGAGTGCACACACACACGTAACATTCAAGGACGCACAGCCACTGGCGCTTTAGTCAGCTCTTCTATGTACTGACTGTACTGGTGATGTCATAAGAAACAACAAGAGCACTTGTTTGTTTATAATAATGTATGATATCAATGAAACATATATGGGGTGTTTTTCATTACATATCAAATAAAGCAGTGTGTTAATGTCTCTGTTATTAGCAATTAGTCAACCTCACTTCCCTGCTGGATCCTCAGGAACTCAGCTGGTGTGTGTGTGTGTGTGTGTGTGTGTGTGTGTGTGTGTGTGTGTGTGTGTGTGTGTGTGTGTGTGTGGAAATGGAGGATCTTTGAATCCTCTTTTAATGGTCACACACATGTGCACAACACAAACAGTGAAATTTGGAATTCTAACTCACTCTAGTATTAGGAGCAGTGTGGGTGTCCGGTGTCTTGCTCAAGGACACTTTGGCAGTACCCAGGAAGGTGAACTGGTACCTCTCCAAGTACCAGTTCACACTCCACTTGGTCCGTTTGGGGACTTGAACCGGTGACCTGGTTCCCAAGCCAAGTCTCTACGGACTGAGCTACTGCCATCCCAGCTAGTGTGCAGATTGCTCTTCTGGTTCTCTTGGGATCCTGCGTAGCTGCATCGTCCCCATCTCCCCACCTGCAGCGCTCATATGCTGCGGTCTTCTTCTCCTTCCTGACGGTCTCTCAACCAACCGCACCACTGTAAGTTCTCACTACATGCCAGATTTGGTAAAACCCCCCACGTATTAGCAACTGTCACTCCCACGTGATAGCAACTGTCAAAAAGTGCAAGCAATACACTCTTCAATCAAAGATACAAACTGTGTGACATCTACACTATCTTTATCCCACCAAGGCTCGCCTACAGCACAGTGTGAGAAAAGATTGAAATGCTTCTGTGAAGACACACTGCAACTGCATAAAAAAAGCCCCAATGCTCCTTACTGGATCCCAGTATGGCAGTGACAGTGCGGTTGCAACAGAAAGCCCCCCACATCAGCAAGGTTGTGCAGGATATATGGTTGGCATATAACACAGGGACTTCCCTGTGACCTGAGGTATTTCTTCTTCTACTCCACAGACACCTCACCTTGGTTTGAGACTCAATTCTGTGTGATCAGTGAAACATTTCTCCAGTGCAGCCACTGTAAATGTCTTTGGCCCAGTGCCTCTGGCAAAGGCACTGCTTCCCTCAAGATATCTTCACACTCCAATCCCTACATGAAAACATACGTTGTTATCAAAGCCCTGCCGATTCCCCATGGCACGCATTCATGCGAGACGTTACTAAGGCGCTTCCTCCAGCATGCTGGGGAGTGAGTGGGAGTTCTGCTTGCTCTGTGTGGTTGTATATTTGAAGGTGAGTGTGCGTGTGTGCGTGTGTGTGTGTGTGTGTGTGTAGTAGTTTCAAAACAAGCAAAGTAATCTGAAATCCCTATAACGATGGGAAAGTGTGGGTGTTTGGTGTGTGTGCATGGGCAAGTTGTTTTAGCTGCAAAACATGGGAACAACAAACCAGGAGAGGCGGGTTGGCCTGGAGGTACAGAGAAGATTATAACCACGGCACTGACACACTGGTTTATTACTGCTCCAAAAAAATGGCTGATCATAATTATTAAATCAAGATCAGGGAACAAAATGACCTTTTTGCAATTTGAAGCAGCAGCCGCTGAAGGCTTGAAAGGTGCCGCTAAAATGTTTGTACCTTAGTTAATGGAGCAGAACGTCTTTTGAATTGACAACTGTTATAGAGGATTCTCACAGTGAACTGTTTTCATGGTGGAAATTTGTATCAAAATGACAATAATAATAATTTACTCCTCCACTGTCTATCCATATGCTCAGTGTTTTCACACAGAAGCACATCACTTGCGACGCTGTAATGCAGCCTTTAAAACCAGAAAAAGACGCTTATGCCATATTACGATATGCAAAATCTAAGACGATATATCTAGTCTCATATCACGATATGATTTTGCCCTACTTACATTTCGTCAAAATCTGCCTAAAAATGCCTTTTCTAAATCAAGCTTAACAAACCAGCCCTGCTCTACCACTGGTCAGGAGAACCACCACGTCATGGCTTACTCAAGAAGGTAAACTGGTCTAACCAAAAAGAAGAGCAATAGAATTTATTTTATTAAAATACATATTCCCATCAACGAAATTGCCCCCCACCAAGCCCCAAAAAAGGATGTGATTGTGCAATGTATATTGTATAAATATTGAGCGAAGTGATCTGCAACTGTGTGTGAATAATGCTGCGGTTTGTTGTCTGGTTATGTAATATTTTACCTGAGTAACAGAGTTGATGGCCCCCACTAAAGTAAAGATTTCTTCATTTCCAAAGACATGAGTTTGAGGGTTAGATTAGCACATACCAAGAGTATAGATAGATGGTTGAGATGTGCATCAGACAAGCATGCAGGAATGATCACTTGTGGTATCCATTATAAACACAGTGAACTACAGCCTCCTTTCTCTCTGATGAAAACCAACCAATGTGTAAGATATGCCAGAATTTAAAACTTAAACCATTAAAACAATTAACTAACATTACAAACAGAATGTGAAGAGGTTTCAGTGTTGACGTTTTGTCAAACACGTCTGTGTGTTGTGTTGTAGAGATATCTCCTGATGTCAGCATGCTAACCGCTAGCTGCTAGCTGCGTCCAGTCTTGTAATACCACTTGTTCCTCTAGAGGTGATAGTGAGTCAGTGTAGCACCAGTCTGTCCTCAGTACAGAGGGAGAAGAAGTACAGCTGTCTGACTCGCTTGTAAATACTACAGCCATGTTCCGTGTCTGTTTTATAGTTTGTTTATTGGATTTACATTCAAAGTGGCAGAAACAAGAAAACCACCCGCACCACCTCTCGTCGTCCTCACAGCTGCCAGGAGGCTGCTTTGCCGAGTGTATAGTTGTTGCTATCGGCAGCCCCGGGAAACGGCCTGCAAACTCCACCAGGAAGATGAGACAAATGCAACTAAACAACCTAACGTTACACGGACTACAAGCCCCCGGTTAACATTAGTGCCCCAGTAAACACAGATGATCAGCCCCACATGAAGATTATAAAACAGCAGTGTTTGTTTTTACCTGTTCTCAGAGTTTCAGCAGTTTGGACTGTCGGGCATTACACAAGAGTACATGCAGTTCACCATTTAAAGAATACATTACAATACAATACATATTCCAAATTACTACAGCTAAAATATGAACATTAGAGATTGCATGGACCCAGTTTAGAGGTGAAATACTGCCGCCTATCTCTTTGGAGCAGGTGGCTCAGAATTACACACTGAACCTTTAACACACATTTCAATGTCAGCTGGGAAGTAGCAGTTCTACACCGGAGCTGAAGTGACCTGAAGGCTATTCTGTAAAAAGGACAATAAGAAAATGTACTTTTTATTATGAAAAACACACCTTTTATTGAGACTAAAAATAATCTCTAAAAAATAAATGGTGTCCGACTGGGGAAAGACGCTTATTCAGTTATCGTTTCAAACCACATTTCTAATCAACTGGCTGACACAAGAGACTTAACACATCCACCTTCATCTGCCAGCAACTGCCCACCTCTACACACACTAGCGCACACGCACACACACACACACACACACACACACATGCTTACTATTATATATTAACTCACATGTACACATTCGCGTTCCCTTTCTGTTTCTCTTTCTCTCTCACAAAAACAGGCACGCAGCTCCAACAGGCAGGCTCATAATAGTGTACGTTTCTCCCAAAAATACATGATTAAATGGTCTTCGGCTCGTTGTCACGAAGCAATAGTGGCGACGTTCGCTGAGACGATAAAGCAAAAATGGTGACGGCAGAGAATGACAAAAACTTGAATGGCTGGGAATTTGAGATGCTGCCATGGTTCCTCTCCCAAATGTGTTTTCACCACAGTGAGACAAAAGCACTGTGATCCCAAAGTGCCAAATTCAGCCAGAGCTGTACCAGACTTGTAATCTCAAGCAGCCATACCCCCTGGCTCAAATGATGAAGGTCTGGAGATATGTTTATGATAAAAGCTGGGAAATGGAGTCCTGAGCTGAGCCAAAGGCAGCAGTGACTGTGGTTGTTCTGAGACTCAAACACCTTAAAGTGTATTCAAATAAAGCTGACTTCTAAAAATGTGAACTTGTATCTGAAAAGCATTATACTCCTATATTATACACGTGCGTGCGTGCGTGCGTTCTGTGCTAAACTTTAAGCGGCTGGTATCAGTTTGAGGTTTTCGGTCTCCTGCAGGAAGAGATGACGTCTCCCACTGAGCGTGCGAATTAGGCGAGCCAATGTTGACATAGCTGTTGGCTGCTTCTAGAGAAACCCAGATCCACTCCTGTCTTTTAGAGAGTGCCTGCCACCAGATAATTCTTTGAATGCCGCTCATATAATCCCAGGGCAGGTTTTAATAGCAGAGAGCATGTGTGTGTCTAATACCTGAGAGTTTGTCAACGCTGTCTGAGGACAGTAGATTGGTTAATTTCAGCTCACTTTCTAATTAAACAGCTTCTATTAGCAAATCAAGCTGTGCTAAAAGACTTTAATCTCCTCCTCTTAAATGAACAATGTAGAGAAGCGGCATGGCAATGGTTGAATGAGGTCAACGAGACGAGATGGAGGAATTGAAAGACGAGATAAATAGACAAAGATGAGACCGATAATAGAGGAGGGAATATTGTTAAAGGCAGAGATAAGAAGAGAATTCAAAGGCCAAGTACGTGAATACCTACGTGAATACGTTAGAGGTACGTTAGATATAGGCTACGTCGGCTGACGGTGGACACTACAGCCAACTTATTGATAACGAGTGAATAACCTATTCGTAACCTATGTTAAGATGATGCCTGACGACGTGTTTCTACAGTACAGCTAGCGTTTTGGGAGCTTATTGGGGTTTGAATATAGTATATAGGGTCCCTGTGAGTAGCTTATCCTCACTTCTTCACAGCACGTCTTGATGAGTACATCAGCCCATCATCAGAGAGCATGGAGGATGCTGAGAGGCTGCGACAAGAGTACATTCTAGCCGTTCTCCAGCATCAGCATGACGTGAACCAGATGGCACTTTTCCAGCTCCGTTGTCCAGACGCTCTGATACGTTTTAAATAAGTAAGTGATACGATATCAATGTTTGACATACGTATAATAATTCGTTATGTATTCGTTATGTATGAGTCAGCTACAACACCGCTGTGGAAAAGTTGGACTGGAAGAGTGTGTCTGCCGTGTTCGACGTGTCATCTATGTCCTTCAAACGACCACAACTTACCCTTAATTTATATCAACGTATTGCTGATATTTCGTATACGCCAGCATACGTTTCTGTCATACGGATATGTGTGACAGGGCCTTCAGCTTAGAATCCCTCAGCTTCAGGATCAGATGTACTTAGTCAGATTTGTCAGCTTAAACATACGAAAGTGCAAATCATAATTACCACTGGAATGTCAACGATGATTATAATCTCACAACTAGTAAATACAGTAACTTTGTTATGGCTTGCACGATGCATAAGTACAGCTAAGGAAGGCTGACAAAGTACAGCTTTGATGAAGGCTGAGCGCTTTATCATTTCAACGACATAATAAAGTAACTAAATAGTTTTGGCTCCAACTAACAATATCCCAGAGCCCAAGGTAACTTCTTGATTTTCTGTCGGATTAACATTTAAAAAAAATAATATATATATATATATATATATATATATATATATTTCAATTTACAACGATATAACAGAACAGCCAAACATTGTCACATTTGAGAAGCTGGAAGAAGCAAAAGGTTTGACATTTGTGCTTTATAAATAACTATTAATGTTCTATCGATTGACTACTAATCGATTAATTGATCCTGAAAACTGTCTTTTCTAATTAAAACTAAAGAGCTCGTCGCATTTAGCTCACAGTAGAGAACAGAAAACTCCAGTACCATTATTACATTTTCAGAAAGAGCGATGCAAGAGAAACAAACAATTGAAACAGATGCACTGAACACTGAAGTCATGCAGGACTTTGGGCAGAAAGACAGTGGGACAAGAGAGGTCCAAAGGGGAGGAATGAAAGAAACGCTGTCCGCGCAGTAAAGCGGCTGACTCACCCCTATTCTTTCAGCTTCGTGCGGCTGCCGCTAATTCGGCCTATTCAAAGCAGGCTTACGGTAACAAGGCAGTCTGGGAGATAACGGGTGAAACCACAGGAATTTTAACCCCCGCACACCCCCACCCACCCCTTTCACCTCTGATCCTCTTCTCTCTCCAAGCCTTCATAACCCCTTCTCCACTGCCACTTCCCCCGTCCAAAGGCTCTGCTTGGTGCATTAACTCTGACTCTTAACAGCGCCAAAAAATGTGTCCAAGTTGGCATTCGTTTTCTTTTCTTTTTTCAAACCAAACCCCCTTTTATTCACTGACACTCATTTATTCACACTAGTTGTGAAGACCAAAAGCAAATACCTTTACTTGAACGGTCTCTGATCTTGGGTCTATTCATATCTGAAGAGCACTGCATGTAACCACTCCACTTGATGCAGCGCCGAGTGCAGCCAGACCCGCCACTCTCTGGCTGTTACTATGGATATGCCAGTCGGCCCAAAACAAAGGCAGAACAGAACATAAGCAGCCTCAGACAAGAGCCCCTGGCAGAGCTCTGACAGCCAAATCTGGCTTTGGCAGCAGTGGCTACAGAGCCATCTCCCCCTCTCTGTTTATCTCGGTGTCTCTCATCTGCACACTGGAAGTGTGAATATTGATTTTGAGAGATATTTGAATTGACATGACTTATCAAGATGAAGGGAAGGAATTCATTAGTCTGTTAAGAAGATGGGTCCTTGAACTCGCTTTGATGTGGCCACTGTCAGAGCCTCTGGTTCAAAACAGAAAAAGAAGCAGAATTGTTGATCTGTACTTGGCATTCTGGGAAAGACAGGAAAAGACATGACAACAAAAGACAAGCTGAGAACTTTAACTGAAAATTTGATAAATCATAAGACTGGTTAATGTCTTCATAAACACTGACAATCCTTTCAGTGGAGGAGTCAGGTCTGGCTTATACAGATTTCAAATAAAGCCACTAAAACATGGAGTGAGTAGTCTGTATTGTAGCCATACTGCTGTTACCTTATCATCTCAATACTAAGGATTAAAGATATCATTGAAAAGTATTACAAATAATAATATTAACTGTGGTCCACCACATTACATATCAAACTTCCTCGTGCATGTAAAACACATGATCATATTATCTTGATGCTGAAATTCAATACCATCATTTTGACTTGTAGCCCAAAGCTTTAAGATAAGATCACATTTAAGATAAAATGTGATCTTTCATGTCTCTGTCTCCAACAGAAAACACTATTAAAAGGCTTTAGCTGGTGTCTCTGCGGTGGGGCCAACTATGGCTTCCGTTTTGAGCCTCACAAAGTCTGTGTCTGTTTTTTTTTTAAACCCTTTATCCTTCTGTAAAATCTGCCACACTGGCACATTAACACTTAAGCCTCACTAAAACCAAGGGAAAACACAAATACACTCACGCAGAGTCGAGCACAGTGAAGTGTCACACTGCAAATAAGCTAAAGACTAAATAAATACCTACATTTTCTTTTAAAACTGTAAAGAGTCTACCATGTGTTTACGCAATAATTTTTATTTTCCAAATACGAATCCATTCGTTTCAAAATTTAATACACAAAAAATACCTTTCTTTTCCTCTAACCAGATTATTTCCACGTTTTGTTTTAAATCATTGTTCACTGTCTTTTATGACTAAATGTCAAACTAAATAACTTCAGTGAGATATAAATATTTGCTTTTCAGTTCAGGCCACTGAGGACAATAGAGAACAGGTGACAGGAACAGGTCAGACGACTACACGGCTACCGGCCGTGCTCTGCAGGAAGAAACAACCATATAAGGAGGAAACGCTTGTGAAAAAGGTGGGTGTGGTGGAAGTTAAACTGAACAAGGAAACTGCAGGACATACTCTGTTTACTTGAATAAGACCAACAAAAAACATGTCCACAACTCCTTTCAGTTTCCACCAAGCAATCATCTCCATAGACCCCCCTGTGTTCAAATGCCCGACTTTACAGCAGAAAAACACGTTTACAGCCTGGTACAAAAAATAAATGTTGGTCTCTATAGCTCACCCGTTTTTTATTATATTACGGCTTAAAGTTACGCATTATTAGGGTTCGAGTGACAGGTTGCTGTGTGACCCCGTGCCCGCCTCGACTCCACCGACGATGCCCATTTTTGGATTACCCGGGCGTTAGACGATGCCGCCCACTTTGAGCTTCACAGACGTCACACAGACTACACCTATGTTTTATAAAGGCTATGGTTTCCATCAGCATCAGCGAGATCAGTTCTCAACATTAGACAGTGATCACACAGAGGACGGACGATGATGAGTGTGACAAATGTTAAAAAGGAATCTCTGAGTATTCGAGGCAGATGGTTATTTTCCTTAAGGTTCGTCAGATTTACTCCAAAGTGACAATGTGAGCGACTGATAGCCGCGAGGTATCTTTGTCTCCACATTAATTACTGCAGATTATAACAAAGCAGATGAGTGTGGGCTGCAGTTCAAAAGGAGGTAAACATTATCGTCATGACTTACACCTGTAAATACAAAAACAGACCAAGCGAATATACTAATAGATAACCTTCGGTCTCTGAAAGGTGTTTTGTTATTGCAAACGTATAGATGTTTCACACCTCTGAGCCGACGACGACGTTATTTTCCTTCTGAGGACATTAATCACATCACTAACAATGTTTTGAGAAAAGACATTTAGCTATAACGGTTGTTTCTCACAGTAGTTTATTCTCGGTGTTCCCGGAGACCGCAGCTGGAAGTCAATGTGTGTTAAATATGTTCGGTAGGATCCGGTGAATACAGTCCTATTAAAAAGGATAAACAATTATAGAAAGTAAAGGTCATTCAATTCAACATTTGTGCAAAGCACTTTCATAAAATACTTTTTATATGCTCAGAATGTAAGAGCTGAATCCTGCAGCATTTATAGTTTAACTTCCATTAACTTCCCGTAGTCCTCAATTCACCCTAATCTTCATTCAACTCCCCTCCACTCTTTCTCCACTTTTCTCTCTCTCTCTCTCTCTCCCTCTCTCTCTCTCCCTCTCTCTCTCTCTCTCTCTCTCTCTCTCTCCTCTCTCTCTCCTCTCTCTCTCTCTCTCTCTCTCTCTCTCTCTCTCTCTCCTCTCTCTCTCTCTCTCTCTCTCTCTCTCTCCTCTCTCTCTCTCCCTCCCTCCCTCCCTCCCTCCCTCTCACTTGGCATAGACAGAAGTTTATCTTTCAAATGTGCTTGAACTTTTTTTAAAAGGAGGACATCTTTTGAAACATTAATGTATTTAATTAAATGTTTCCAAAGAAATGTCCTGAATATTTCATTCACATAGTACGATCCATTAAAAGCCTTTTACAGTGAATGTCCACCTGCTTGTTGACGGCAGTGTCTGTGATGCCCACCTTGTTACTGTACGTCAGAGTCAACTGCATGCGTGTATGAGTGAGTGAGTGAGTGAGTGAGTACTGGCAGGCGAACTGGAAGAAGTATGGAGAAACAGGAGATAAAAACACACTCTTGACCTAAAAGAGGATCGCTTCTTGGTAAAATGGGAAGCAAAGATGGAAGAAAGAGAGAGCAAGTGAGGGCATCTATGTCTGCTCTTGTCAAACATGCAAGAGAGGGTTTTAAAAGCTTATCCTGAAAACTCTTCCATCCGCTGTCACACATGAACACACACACATGAGAACACACACACACACACACACACACACACACACACACTAGGAAACGGGTGTGAAGGACGTGTAGAGGACAGGAGGTGGTCAGTAGGATGCACCCGCTGTCATCTCCTGAGCATGAATCAATCGCTGTGCTAATGTTGCTGCCACTTATAGATCTCCTCTGTGTGCAACTGTTTGTGCCCCACCCCCCCGAGAGGACATATTTAATATTTCATAACCTCCCGCAGCATGGCATTTCAGCCACAGCGCTCCTCTCTAGGGCTGCTTCACAGCCAGGTGGGGGGGGTCCCCACTTCAGATCCCTATGCTTACAAAAATCTGGCTATTCGGGTTTCTACTTGCCTCTTTGTTACTTATTTTTCTGCACAGAAATGCCATCCATGATTTCTGTGATTTCTACTGCAGGACCAAACAGATCCATCCAGATTTTTAGCGGTCGTTCGCATGACGGCCAACACCGTTCTCACTATGGTGTCAGATGTTAGGTGGTTTCAATTTAATTCACTTTAAAGCCAACATTTTAAGATGAGACTGAACCTGATAAGTGCATTTTGGGAACAGTAAGAATCAGGCCAGTTTTATGGCTAAGGAGGCTGGTGACTTCTCTGGCTGATCCCACTATTTGTTTGTGACTTAATGTCGTCTAGATCTGAATTATCTTTAGATAAATGTCGTCTCACCAGGGCTATATAGTAAATGATTGACACTGGGTGACCATACCACTTGTTGGCCTATAATTCCTCTTTGCTTTCAATTTTCAATCTAGAAATAAACTGTCCACCAAGACATCAGCTTCTCATAACTTTAAGGCGATGGCATATTGATGCTTGACCTGGTTGTATTTACACTTAATTTAGTTCATTTGAAGTCCACCAATTTTACCCATCAAAGTCTGTTTACAGACCTTAGGGAGAACTACAGCGCATGTGAAAAAGGTTGTAGAAAGCTTTACATTTCTCCAAAGTCTGATAAATTGCCTCAAGTGGTGTCTCATGAGTCAGTGTCAATTGGGTCTCAAGACCACAAGTTTAAAAATGGAGAAGAACCTTGGGGTGTGGAGTTAGAAAGAAGCAAGTTTACCAGACCTCTGTAACCCGCTCCTCATCTCTGCTTGAGGCAAGTGGCTCGAGGCTACATTAGCCGCGACTTGAATAACACGCTCTAATCTCCCACCAAACTGCATGCGGTCCAGTTGCATTGTGGGTAATGTAGGTGCCAAGTTTTGACAAGGAAAAAGTGCATGAAATTAAAAAATAAAAATTATTTGTGGCTCTGCTACATCCATTTTGATCTTTCTCACAGTCTTACAGGAGTGCAATGCTAAATCGGCGTCAACGAGGTGATTGGGCTGAAATCTTTCTTCCTTCCTTGCTTCCTCTTGTTCTCATGTTGTAACTGATGTTTCTAAAAGCGAGGTAATGGGCGAGTGCATCTACGCACTGGATGTACTCTAGCATACTGAAAAATAGCCAACCCTCGTTCGCCCTCCCTCTTACTCGGTCTCCATCTTTTAACTGTGTGTCTGTCTTTTAATTTGCTTCAATGGATTTTCTAAAAAGAGATGAGGCAGTGAGAAGTTTGGAGACTTCAATCAAGGTTAAACAGTGACAGGGGTGTCTCAATTTCTAAGTTTCCAAGCAAGCAGAAGCTTTTTTCCACACAAGTGTATAGGCAGAAGAACTACTCAGTCATGCAACCCTCACTAGCTGATAGATCGAGACATTACGTCAAGAAAGAGGCTTAAAAAAGACACTTGAACAGTCTAAGTGAATTATGGATGAAGCAGTGGCAAGAAAGAGAGGCAGAAATATGTTGAGAAATATTTCAAAAAAGTTTCTCTTTCTCCCCCCCCTCCAGTGTAAATCCTATTAGAAATTAAAGGATAGCCCAGGGGGATTAGCTGACCACTCTGTCCAGACTGTTTCACACTGATAAAATATAGAAACTCTAGAATCACTTGTACATCTTCCTTAATGTATGTAAGGCATGTAATAAGTGCTGAAATAAGCATGTGAAGGCCTTCCCTAGTCACCAGAAGCCATCACAGCAACAACATGCTTTAAGATTTATTTTCCAACATCAAACATTTTGCCCTTTTTTTCCCTGCAACAGTAATCCTCTTTGAAAAAAAATGCATCAAAAAGAAAGACTTGTCACAAATAAAAAAAATATTGGACGTCTCCTTCAAGGAAAGCTCGCTCTCCCCTCTCTGTCACGAGGAATTTGTGGCATCTCAGAAATGTCACTTGCAGTTAATCAATCAGGCTGGCCGTGCGCGGGGTGGTGGCTGTGGCAGGGGTTACGCTGCTTTGATGTAACCTGTGCGAGATTGAGAGCAGCGGGGAGAGAAGGGAGCTGAGCGGTATAAAGGTGTGGGCGAGCCGACAGCTACTGAAGAGTTTCACAACAGTTGGTTGGTCTGTGGGTTATAAGTCAAATACTAATACTACTAATAACTTAATCCGTAGTATCTATGAAATAAAGTTTGTTTGCAAGTTCTAAATGAGTTCAAAGCTTGTTTTAAAAAATCCAATATAGGCTCTGATTCATGTGTAAAATATTAACAGCTGCTTCTCAGCAACTATACTCTCTGGGGAAAACAAAGTTACTTAATTACTTATTAAACCTGAAACATTTATAGTACTGTTGCATTTGTGCGTTTTTAAATTGTATGTATTATTTAAGAGAAATTATTACAGCTATTTAAGAGGTTGTTTTGCTTAATGTATTGCTATGTAGATTTGTGTTACCATGAAGCATGGCCACAGACTACATTATATATATATATATATATATATATATATATATATATATATATACACACACATATACATATACATACACACACACAAAACACAATGTTTTTGACTAAAGGTGTGGATGTGAGAGTATGGATGCCCCGACGACTGACACAGAAACAGGAAACACCAGATCAAGGACCCATCAAACTCTACCTGTCACGGCACCTGTCAATCGGTCAATTCATCTCATTCATCGACATTTGAACATGATCCAACATCGCATGGAGAGCTATCAAACTCACTATTTCTGTCCCTGCCGATAAAAGGGCTTGGTTGATTTACCGCATCCACTGACCAGATTTCAAAGTCTATGCAGTTGGCTCCGGGGCCATGGGATTTCTCTCTCTCTCTCTCTCTCTCTCCCTCTACAGTCGACCCTCCTGGGGGAGAAAGGCCGACCACCATCGACATTTAAAATGGAATAATGCATATGTAATGCTTTGGCCCTGCTGTTGCATTGGCAAACCTTGTGTCCCACTACTGTCTATAGGGTGAGACTGATGAGGTTTTTAAAAAAGCTCGCTCTAAATCCCACTCATGGAGGGCCTGAGGCTAAATGTAGCTGCGCTCCATGTGCTCCCTCAATGAACACTGGGAAATGTATGCCACTCTCTGATAACACAAATCTCGAGTTGGTAGGCTTTATTCTCACCCAACATATCAGGGTAGTTTAACCAATCTTACTTATATTGCTGTTGAGGCCGGAGGGGGGAATGTGTGATTCTGACCTTTAATGTCATGTAATCTGTGTGGCCCATAGGCGGTGGAAACACTGGGTCAAGAAAAAGCCTCTCTCTCTCGTATAGCTTAAGTTATTCCTCCCTCTTTTCTAACACTTGCTGGAAGAAAAAAAAGATGCCCGTTTTGGTAACATGTGAGCCAATGTTTTTCTTATAAATCTAAATAACTATCTTCCCACTGTTTGTCTATCGCTGAGAGGGAGAAAAGAACCATGCGATGAGAAGTTATGTGCACAGAGCACAAATGATTTCACTGTGGGTTAGGTTGCTTCTCTTAGCCGGTGAGGAATGCGGCTAATGTGGTGCCAGTGAGGCGCAAGGGAAACCAAGCGAGTTTAGCGAGGTCCCATTGGAAGGAGGATTAACATTACTGAGCTGCCTTCTTGTGTGTTCACAGTCTTGTGTTACGTAACGTTACATGGGTGAAGCCGCTGGAATGGTCACACTGCTTGTATAGCAGGTGCGCTGCATAAACACGGTGTTGCTATATACAGTATATTGTATGTCATACATTAGCTTGTACTCTGTATTTACCAGTGTGTTACTCTGTGTAAAGGGACCCCCTAATAAGACTAGCTGCCTCTTTGAATCTAGTTAACGGGAATCCACATAGTAACATAATTTATAGTGTTCTGTTCACCTAACATATCTTTGGCTCGTGTGAGGAAACACCTACACAGACACATGTCCATACTGTGTCAATGTCTAGTTAAAATGGATTGCAGTTCACATCACCAACACACTCAAGGAAACATGTGACTGGTTTCCCAGTACATATTTGTGCTGATTAGTGGGGATCTATACATGCAGCCATGTCTAAAAGTACACGTTTGGTTTTCAAGCCATAGGCCTACAGTAGGAATGTCTACCTCACATCGTCCAATCATTCTTGACAAAAGGTGGTGCACAACCCTAACATAGTATGTCAACATATGTCTACATGAGAAAACAAACAACACGTTTGTTATTCCTAACAATCAATGCACCGAGCCGTGACTAAAACAGTGAAACACAACCGTGAATATGTACTTGTTTCAAGAGGAACTCGTTACACTTGTTCCATGAGAATTTAAACACACCTCAAGAGAATAAATCATGATGGGAATAATAATGAGACCCAAACACAATTAAACAAGATTGGGAGGCTGTCAAACACGTGACAAAGATGTGTAAAGAGTGGTTAGCAGATTATTTATTTGACAGGCTTGTTGTTGTTAAAGTACATTTAAGCAATCAGGCCACAGATTCTCTGAAGATTGAAGTCCACGTTTAAAACTAAAAAAAGCAGCCTAGGAAATAATACACATGATAAAACACAGAGTGCAGTTTAACAACTGTGTCTTAACAGAAGAGCTACAGGAGTTGGTTTTAGTCTGTTGCAGCGGTGTAAAAGAAATACAGGACTTTGCGTAATAAACAATGTGAAGTCTATGAGTGGGTCATGAGAAGAGTGTGGATGAACTGCAGGCTGAGGTGCTGTTCACTAAATGTCTGTGAAATTGACAAGGACAATGTTGTCACTGTAAAGTTTCTGTCAGCTCAGCATGACCTGTATAATCCTCCGTGCCTTTTTTCCCAGGCTCCGGTGACAGACAAAGCAATCAAAGTCACTTTCCTGCCTCCCTTTCCTTTAACAGCTCAACTCAGCCACCACTCCATCGTCAGTCAGTCCCTCTGCCCCCGTCACCAGACTCCGATAACCGTTTTATCAAGAGTCTGCGGAAGCATCTAGAATCTTCTTTCTCTCCTTATCAGTCTTACCATTTACAGGGTTTCTAAGTGAATTAACATTGGCATAAGTATTTTTGGCAAAGCACTAAGAGAGAAAAATAGAGACAGAATTAGAAAGAGCGAACATGTGTGTGGCTGGAGGGGTTAGACTTTTGTTTGGTGATGATTATTCACTGTAATCTAAATGTCATTTTATGGTTTTATTAATAAATTGTATGAAACCACACTGGAGACTACGTCTAGTTTAAGTTTATGTAAATGTCTTGTAAATGCACATATTCGCTTATTTGTATTTATGTTCATCATCCAGCTGTTTTTTTTGGAGATGCTCTACTCAAACCTAATATAAGTTCCAAGGTTTTCACATGACATCAGCAGTATAAGCATGAGCGCCCTGTGCTACATGAATGAAATCAATTTAAGGGGGACGAGCATTTAATTTTAGAAAATGTTTCCTCCTAGTGTGGAGAAAGCCAGTGATTGTTCCTCTTCTCTGCCTCACAGCAGCAGCGGCGCAGGAAAGCCGGCTTTATGATGCCATGATTCACTGGCAGCCTAATGAGAGCCGCGGCCGTAAGCTGTTTATGTGGCATAAAGGCTGCCTCTATTAACGCTGCCATCATAGAGGGAGAGCAGGGCAATGGGTGGCAGCGCGGCGACAGTTCAGCTCATAACAGTATTCATTTACCGACAGGACTGGAGGTCGTCTGCTGGCAGCGCAGCGAGTAAAAAGGCGGAGCCAGCAGCCAAACTATAGGCCGATTGGGAGAAACTGGATGATGCTAAGCAAATGTAATTAATCACAAGGTGTTTTTCAGAGGGTGATGATCACAGCAGGTCTTATCCAGTATGTAATGTCATAATGCGCACACAAACACAATCGATTGCACACTGTACTATACTTCTTATGTAGGTTTAACAGCCAGACTAATGTGTGCATCTGCTCCTGCGACTCCTTCCCTAGTGCAGTTAGAAAAGAATCACTAATGAAGCTGAATGTCATTTGGCACATGATGAAATTTGCTATATCAATAAATAATTTGGTTTATTTCCCATAGTTCTAGAGGTCACTAATAGTGCTGGAACAATCATGTGTCTGGCGACAATAATATGTGCAAGCATTTAATTGCAACAGTAAAACAATGCACGTACACATTTTTAAAGCAGGTACTAAATGAATTAACTAGAGCAGATTGAGTTCATTATTTTACAATTTGCTCATTGTCACTATTTCTTCACCGCTATGATTACAGCTTCAATCGATATATTGTGTGTAACCAGTGCAGCAGGCTGGCAGTGAGGGGTCTGCTTCAAAGCATTTGCTTTACATATGGTGTTGTTGTTGTATAAATGTGTAATTGTGGCCGTCTGTGTGAATTTCAGAGAAATCTCACACAAGTGCACCTCAGTCCAGTCCAATAAATATACACACTAAAGACACATTGTACTGGCTTTTGGTGCCTGGCAACTCCAGTCATTATAAAAAAAGTCATCAACTCAGACATGATGTGTCTGCCCTTCATTCCCTCTCACCGCATCACGTCCAGGCCTGGCTCCTTTCCAAGTGCAAGGTTGCGAGGTTAACATCGCACATCAGAGAAAAATACAAAGAGACAGACAGACAGACAGAGAGTATGGATGCCTGCCACTTCAACAGCTTCTCCTCTTACATCTCACAGGAAAGTGCAGACAAAGGATCAGTTCAGACCAAGGCTCAATGAGTTTCAACTAAACTGCAGGTGGAATAATCACAACGGCACTCAAGAGTCCTGCAACGATGATTCTTCACAGAGCCAGCTCTACTTGGAGCTCCGTTCTGGGATCTGTGGGGTTTAGGCCTACTGGTATTGAAAAAGAAAACAAGAATTATCTTCACTTGTTAACACTAGTGCAGTGCCCATTCGGGGCGTGCTCATCCGATTTATTTCACACTCAACACTGCACACCCTTGGGTCCTCAGCAATACCAACGCCAAGTGTGTGGTTGATTGGATGAACGGTTCTCGAGTTATACACACACACACACACACACACACACACACACAAAGAGACAAAGAGACAAAGATTCCTTGCTGTAAAGTTAGATGAGTAAAAGGATTTATTTGAATACAATGTTGTGCAGTTGTCATCATTCCACAGGCGGATGGCCATAGAGTGTATCAATGATGACATCTGCCATAATGAGCTTTAGAGAATATATTTATATATTATTTTTTAACCGCTGCACTGTTCCTATTGAAACAATGGCCTCAGTGTTACATGCAACATGATTATGCACCTGAGCTTGGATCGTAATGACTCTCTGCCGTCTACAAAAACAAATGTGACAGGTTTTCATGAAACGTGAATGTGCCAAATGGAGCAGCAGATTTCTGTTTGTGCTGCCTGTGAAATCATTTGTGCACGGAAAGAAAAACAAAACGGAGTCCAAACTGAATGTGGAACAAGAGACTGTCCGGGAAGATCCAACAAAGAAAATCAAACATGTTTGAGGTGACTGGGATGTCTGGGACGGTTTAAGGATTCAGTCTAATTGTGTCTTTGACCGGCTAACATTTAATGAGCAGTAGGAATGACCGTCAGCACTGACTTGGCTCCAACACGGGGGGAGGTTGCCTCTGTTCTCGCAATCTTGTGTGGGGCAGCACAATCGTTGCCCTCGTCTCACTGAGCCCATTAGGAGACAGACAACTTAAGTAAGAGGTATGCTGCTGTTAGCAGGCAAGGAGCACACTCTTTTCACCTGCCTACATTGAGCTGAAAACCACTGACCACAGAAAAGAGTGATTTTAAATGAGTTCATCTTGAAGCAAATATTTAGTACTGCTGGTGAATAAAAGGTGGGTTATTACTATGGTAACAATGCTGTTTATAACTCCACTGATAATGCAAAACAGTTTTCTCGTGAGATTGTGAATTAATTAAGTTTTAAGTCGAAAATTAGCTCTGGAAAAAAAGATGTGTGCATGAGGAAAGAAAAGTTAGTAAGAAAGACATGGGGGAGGGGTGTGTGTGTGTGTGTGTGTGTGTGTGTGTGTGTGTGTGTGTGTGTGACAGAGACAAAAAGAGGTATAGGAAAGAATACATGTGATCAGGAAGCAGCTACAACTCTTCACATGAAGATCA